>NC_081575.1:4167363-4330826 GCF_022355385.1 Mustela nigripes | reverse complement strand
GCTGTCTCGCCCTGTCGCTGATGAGTGCTGGCTCTCCCGCTCTCCCCGGATCGCTCTCCGTCTGTCAGGGACGCGCACGGCTCAGCAGCCTGCTCTGCCCAGACGCGGGAAGGCTACCTGCCGCGTGCGGATTTCCCAAGCGCGCGGGGCTCCGCCTGCTGCCCTCGGGCGAGCTCCATCAGCCTGTGCCCAGGAGCCCTCGGTCACCCCGCTGTCGCTCCTCCCCACCAGCGCACCGTCTAGACGGGCCACCTGCCGCCGAGGGCACCCATCGCCTCCCGCTGCGTGCGGAGCCACCGAGGTAAGTGAGACCGTGGCCCTTCCTTCCCTTCCGCACTCCCCAGTTGCCCTGGCTCCAGTGCGCTGGAGAAACGGGGCGACCGCAGCGAAGCCATCCTGCGGCCGTCTTCCCTTTCAAAGAGTGGCAGGAGGGCCGGGGAGGCCCCTTGGGTGGTCGCCGCGCTTCCGCCGCCCCCAGCCCCAACCCGCCTGGAAACTCGGCGTTTCGGGGGCTCAGGTCTGGCGGGGTCGCGGGCGGGGCAGCGCGGCTTCCCCTTTAAGGCCGGAGCCGCTCGTCGCCGTGAGTGTGAGGGTGTGTGAGTGTGCGGCGTGCGTGTCTCCTCCTCCCCGAGTGACACAGCAGTGAGAAATGCCTATCAGTAACTTAAACCCCCGAAACTCCACCTTCCGGGCGCGCGGCGCGGAGCCGGGCGGTGGGAATGGAGCGAGCAGATTGAGGCCGCCACTGCAGCGCCGCCGGCATGAACTTGGCCGCTAGCTGAAGCAGCCCGCGGCGGGCGGGCGCGGGGGCACCGGCCGCTAGCCAGGGGGTGATCTGCAACCGGGCCGGGCCGCTCAGCGAGTGCCCGAGGCCAGGCTGCCTGCGCCGGCGGCCGCCCGCCCCTCGGGCACTGCCCCCGCCACCGCCAGGGAGCTCCGCAGCACGGTAAGACTGAGGGCGGGAGCGGGAGGTCCGGCTGCTCTGGGGGCTCCGGGGTGCATTTGTGGCCCCCACTTGTGGTTCCCGTCGCGGAGGAGCTGGGGGACCCCAAAGTTTGCTCCAAGCACACAGCCCACCTGGCGCTCCGCGCGGCCAGCCCCCCTCTCAAACTGGCCGGGCCGGCCTGGGCGCAGCTCCCATCGCCCAGGACTTCGGCCTCTGCCTGTTCCCTGGCGCCCATCGGGTGTCTGGAACCCAGCGGGGGCAGTTAAGTACCGGGGGCGGGGGGGGGGGGTCTGTTGCGGAAGGCAGAGGGGCGCGAGCCACACGGGCTGCTCCCGGCTCACCGGGAGGCTCCCACTCCGTTCCGGTGCCCCCCTGGCTGCTGGCGGCCCGGATGCCACCGGCGATGCTCCCATCGCATGCCAGCTCCCTGAGCCTGGGCCAGTCGTCAGTGGGCGCTGGGCACAGGATTTCAACCCCCACCCCCCACATACACCCCAAGCCGGTTTGCCGCCACTGAGCGGGAGTGTGGAGTGTGCGTGCGCCGAGCCCGCTGCCTGGCGCTCCCTCCCCTGCCAAATCCTCCTCTGGAGAGCAGCCCCGAACAGAGCTGGCGGCTCAAGGCAGCCCCCACTGGGCTCCTGCCCGGAGCTCCCGGCGCCCCCGCGCTCCTAGCTCCCAGGCCTCGGGGCGTCGGCAGAGCCCGGCGCCCGGCGCCGGCAAGGGCGGGCGGGAAGCCCCCCGGAGCGCCGCCAAATACTTTTCTGGGCCAGTTGGCTCCGTGAGGCTCTGTCCCGATGCAGTGTGTCCGAAGCCACTTGGAAAGCTGGCCGGACCGTCTGATTTTGATCGGTGGTTAAATGCGGACTGAGCAGACACTAATAGAATTAGCTTGCCAGAAAACTGCCCTGAAGTCGTCGGAACCCGAGCAGACTGACGCACCTCGGGCCGGGGGCTTAGCCCCACCGCACTCCCGCAGCTCCGTGCGGCTGAGCCGGGCGCCCCGAGTGTGGGTGTGAGTGTGTGAGCGGGAGGGAGTGCAGGGTGGCTGGGGGACGTGGGAAGAAGGGACTCCACTTGCTGGGGTGGCTTGTCGTCGTTGTTTGGCAGCAGAAGGAATCCCCCCGGGGTGCCGTCTCTACAGCCAACATGTCGTTTGCGGGTAGCCGACCGAGCCCGGCTCCGGGACATTGTCTGCGAGGGCGAGCGAGCCGATCGAAGGAGAGGCGGCCGCGCTGGAACAAAGACGCAAAGTCTCCCTGAGCCTAAGCAATTTCGAAAGAGTTGGCGGGGAAGAGGGCCCAGGTCTCCCAGGGGAGACCCCCGTGGGAATTGTGCGGTCCCCACCGCCCCGGCCCCGCGGCCCGAGCACTCGTGTTCCCGGGCTGCGGCGAGCCGGCGGGCAGCATCGCAGCGGCGCAGCCCAACCCTTGGCAGGCGCGGGCCGCCGCCCGAGTGCCCACGGGCCGGGCGGGGTGGGCCGCGCACCCGCGGGGGCTTCCCAGCCGCCCGGCCGCTTGGGGCTCCCGGAGGCCGCGCAGCTTCTCCCCCCACCCCACCTCTTCTTGTCTTTATAGATCCCCCCTCCCTCCTACCCCCGCCGCCGCAGCCGCCAACAATCCGCTTTATAAAAAGCCCCTTTGTTTCCCTGGCGGCAGGCGAGTGGGACAGGAGGGCAAGTGGAGGCGGTGGGGGAGGGGGTTGTGTTTCGGAAACCTTCCCCAGGAACCCCAGAAGGCGTGGGGAGCCCCTGGCTCCTGGCGCCCATGGCGCGCCCCGCCTGTCCGAAGCGGACAGCCGGGGCTCCAGCGGCCGGGACGGCCTGGCCGGCGGCGCGGCGAGCGGGAGGACGCGGAGGCCAGAGGCCGAGCACGCTCCGCGGGAAGGGCAGACGCAGCTCGCGGCTGCGCTCGCCGGACGCGGGCATAGGGGGCGCCCTTTCCTCGGTTTCGCTTTGCAGCCCGGGTCCTTCACCTCACCGCTCCCGGCGGCCGTCGCGCTCGCGGGTGGCTGAGACGACGGCAGTGACTGTGAGGCTTTCGCCACCCTGCGGCTACACTCACTCCTTCCTTCGCCCTCCTGCCAGCCACCCTCTCCCCCCACCCACCACGACACACACCGGGACTCGAACGCCCCGCGGTCCCACTTTGTCTGGAGGCAGGGAGGGAGTCGGAACCGCCACCTCGGAGGTTCGTGCAGCCTAGACGGGCCGTGGGGACCGTGCGTGGGTGTGTCGCCTCCGCACGGACCCAGTGCCGGACAGTTGGGGGTGCCCACCACGCGTGGGCGGCTGGCATTAGTTGGACTGAGGATTTAGCGGGCCCCATCCCCTACACCTGCTCTCTCCCCGCCCCGCCAAACTTACGGGGAACACGGACTTGCACTGAGGAATGTTAAACCTGTTAGAAGTAACCTTTCGCCATTCTGTCGGCCTGCCCCGCCTCCGCCTCTACCCACCCAAAGCTGTCCGCCTCTCTCCTAAAGTTTTGTTCTGTTGGGACAAGGAATACTGACAATAAGAAAAAGTGACAAATAGGGAGAAGTGGGCGGGGTCCAAAGAGTGAAGTCGAATTCCTCCCTCTCTCTCGCCGCCTGCCTCCCCCTTCCCCTTTAATCTCGGGCGGGATATTATTTGTGCCTTTTTGAATTTATTTCCCCTAATCCACTCCACTCGAATCTCTGGAGGTTAGTGGACCGTATTGGTCAAACATTTGGTCTCTGGTGTTTAGAACCGAAGGTGAAGCGTTAATGTCCCGGACCCCCCCATCCCAACTGCATCTAAAACCACAAGGAAGTACTCAAATGGTAAACCACAGGTTCTACCTTCTCCTCCCCCTTTTGTGCTTCCCTTCTGGAGCAAGATCATTGGAAAATAAAGCTGCTGATGTGCGAGATGGAACATATGGTGCCTCCATAAGAGAGTAGCAGAAATGGCCTTGAACCTGCCGGACAGACCAGCTGTTTGCTGCCAGCCGGAGCAGCTAATCAGCTTCTTTGCCTTAAAGTAACATCCCTCTTTTCTCTTGATGACCAGTTTGCATATTAAATAGAATATTCTCCAGAGGAGAAAGGAGAAGGGCTTCTACATTGTTTTCTGTTTTGGTGGTTCTCCCCTCGCCTGTCCCTACTCTGGGTGCTGACTTGGCTTCTCTCCCTGTGCTCCCCTTGCCAACCGACAGTAGGACAGTGCGGATGTTCCCTTTAATACTGATACAAGAATGTTGCTCCAAGTGGAACTTGGGAAGAAGGAGGCAGGAGAGGGGCTGAGATATTTCCAGATGCCTAGGAGGAAATCTCTCTGTTTTGTTCCTATTGGCTTTAGAAGAACTAGCAGCTCTTCTCCCCCACCCCCAACACACACATATTAAAAATATCACAAAGATCTGCAGCTCTTCCTTATAAGATCTCCTCAGAAATCATCCCTTCCGGCCATGACCATTTTCAGTTTTCCTTCAGTACAATGTGTTTGAGAGGAGGAAAAACAGTTTGGCTTTAGAAGAAGAAAGGCTTCAGGAGATACAAGGAAATTCCATGTTAGGAAATCATTAGCAAAGGGTGACTTCGTCTGTTTTCCTGCCACTGACGCTGACAGTGACACAGATGTGTGGGTTGAAACAGGAACGTCATTGAATTTTTAAACTCAACCAGGAAATAGCCTGTTGCTGGGGTGGGGGTGGGGCCTCCGTGTTCACTGCATCTTCAGGTAGGAGATCTACTCTTGTCCATCCTTTTCAATATGGAAAGGGATTTATTTTTCAAGCCCGGCCAGCATGTTTAATTTTTTCCCATTTTAAGCAAATCACCCAAAGGCTTAAAATGCACCTGTTATTAGATCATCTAGGAAACTTAGTGGCTGTTCAGGGTTATGAAATGGGCAGAAACGGATCTTAGACCAGTGGTTCTGACAACAGTCGGACTACACTCCTTCTTTAGAGGGGCTTCCTCTATGCAGTTAATCTTTCCTTTTTTTTTTTTTTTTCTTTTTAAAGAGTCTGATTTTCATTTTTTTTTTTTTTTTCCTGCAGCAGTACATTGGAAGGATAATTAGCCTAGGAGCTGGGAAACTTGTGTTCTAGAATACTTTCCCCCCTAAGTAGCTGAGTGATCTTGGGCAAGTCCATCCCCTCCTTGCTCCTCTTACCCCCCCTCCCCGCCCTCCTTCCTGACCTGCGAGTCCCTCCCAGCTCTAACACACTGCGATTTGTAAATGAAAGAGTCATTTTCTGTGAAAGTAAAACACCTTTGGGGAAAACGGCTGCACATACGAAGAAATGGGGCTGAGATTCTGAGGGGCGGCAAGAAGAGGGAGGAGGAAAGACTGGCAGAGAGCCAACGAGAACAGTAGAAAAATGGGAAGCGCTCCCTCTCTTTGTGTCTTTTGCGGGTGTGAACTTCTCCCCAGAAACAGAGATGGTGGAGGCTGTGAGGCATCCTGGAGGGCTTCTTGTCCAGTACCCATAATCTGGGGATCTCAGGGCCTATTGACTGCAGGCCTCCTAGTCAGTGGGTCGGTTTTCAGATAACGGGATCTAAACTCTTTGAAATTAGACTGCCATGTTTCCAAAGGACTCATTTAACAGCAGATTTGCTGCTTTGCGGGTATTTAGCAAAGGTTTCAAGGACAAAAAGGACTTCCGTCTACACACGCGGGCCCCGCTGGAGGTGGGGCTCTGAACTCACTGTCAAACCTTTTCTTTTCGTCGGGGGTCCAGCTGGGTGTTTTCTAAAAATCACATTTCCAACTTTGAGGACGCAGCAGCCCTGCAAGAATTCTTGCTTGATTTTAATATTGATTTTTTTTAAACATGGGGGGGGGATGCGAGCGTGATGAAGGAGGACCTTTTATCCTCTGAGCTCTTTGGCAATTATCTTGCTGCCATAAATGTTGATACACATATAATGGATGTAACTAGAAAATCTCCTTATCCAAGCAGAAAAGGCTGAGTGTTTGTTGGAGCAGACAGATGTGGCCGGGGAGGGAGGTGGATGGCGGGAAGCGGGAGCCCGTTACCACGCACCAGCACAATAAACTGCTTCCCATCACCCCCCTTCCAGCGCCGACACCCAGGGTAACCTAGGCAGCATCAGTCAGCTGTACGGTAGGAAAGAAGCCTCTCGAAGCTCACTTGGAAGCAGTCTGATTTTGCAGACATTGAGTCCTGAAACATCTTCAGGTCCTGAGTAGGGAAGCTTCCTGAACCTACTTGAACCCAGTGGGGTTGTCTGGCAAGGCTTATTACTTGTTGCTGTTGTCACTCCTGTCCTTGTTTGGTTGCAACTGTGGCAAAGGAAGAAGAATTCCCACAGAGCCGCTGGCGGGTGGACCAGGGGTCCCATGGAGGGGAGGGCCGGTCGCTTGTGTTACATTGACATGGTCTTTACGTGCGAACACCATGGGCCCGTGGTCGCAGTGGTGTCCTGCTTCCAAATGAGCAGCCTGGGGCTTCTGAGCTCAGAAGTCGGGTGTCCTTCCCCCCCCCCCCCCCCGCTGGTGCTTTCTTTTTCCTCCCTGTCCACAGGGCCTCCCTGATTTCCTTTGGGCCCCAAGTCCACCCTTAAAATCTGACCTGTTCAGATTTTCCAAAGCAATCACATTCGTCGCAGCCTCCAAAGATCTCCCAGGGTGAGGCATAGTGAGGGGCTTTGCTGACCCTGGACTCCCCAGAGTAGAAGCTTCCAGAGACAGGGTCTAAGGGACACCAGAAGGAAAAAGCCTTTTGCGAAGTCTGTGAGAACTTTCCTTGCCCAGAAGAGTTCCTCGGGGCCTCTCAGGAACCCCAGCTTCAGATTCCCCTTCCCTCCCTGGCCCAGATGAGGGTGGGCTCCTCCGCCCACCCACAGCAGCACAGTCCTGCTCTGGCTGCTGCCTTCCGACTCCGGGGACGGGCAGTGCCCCTTTCTCTACAGCCTGGGTCCCAGCCTGGAGATTTCCTCAGGGTGGGGGGCCCAGCTGCCTTCCCCTCCCAGTGTGCCCCACTTCCCGCTCTGCCCAGTAAATAACCATTAAGTGGGGGTTTGGGCAATGCTGTTTTCTGAACCCTGAGAACTTGTCCATGAGGCCCAGAGGAGGATGGGGCTGACCATGGGGTTCCATCAGACGAGAAGGAGGCCTGGCCAGCTGGCCCTTGTCATTCCTCCTTCCCTCCGCCTGTGCGAGTACCTGGACACTGGGCCATAGGGACACATTTTTGCCGACTCGAGAGAAGGCCACTGGATGCCATGGGGCGTGAGCTCGTGAATGGCACCTACTTTCTTATTTTGCCCAGTGTTTGAACCTGAGCCCCCCACCCCAAGCTTCTTTCAGAGGCTCGGTGACACAGAGGGGCGGGCTTGGAATCTGCTCTGCCTTGCTTTATGTGGCCCCATTAGTCTGTTGCCTACAGTGCCTGCACATGGTTCCAGACTCCTACAGTAAAGGATGCACAATGTTCTAGCTAGGAGAGTAGAGTCCTGTGACTTTACAGAAGAGGAGAGTGAGGCCCAGAGAGGAGAGAGGCCTGACTTTACTGAGGGGACCCTGACTCTCCCTCAACCATCTGAGTCCAGAACACCCCCTTCGCGCATCTGCTGTGGGCGCGCAGGACTCTCCTTTTGAGGGAGAGCGAATGTGGTGGTGGGGGGAACGTGGTGCGCGCTGCTTAGGAGCCCTGTTAGGAAGGCGCAGGGGCGGATTACAATCCGAGTTCCAAGTCGCAGGGAGCCAAGAGGGCAGGTTGTAAGTTAAGGGGCAGTGGGGTGCCCGGGCCTCAGAGCCTCAGAAAGGAGTGTGTCTCCTCTTGTTTTTAAGTTGCTGATGGAGAGTCAAGAGTCGGGCAGCCAGCCCCTTGGAGGGCTCGGCTGGGTGGGCTCTGTTGGCTGTTTGGGGGATTGTTTGGGTTTTGCTCCTAATGAGATCTCTGTGTTAGTATCCGCCTCTGGAAGTTGCAGCGCCGACCTTGGAGTTTTAAGTGGAACAGTAGTTGTGGCGCGCCTGCCAGCGTCACGTGAGGGACTGGCATGCGTGACGCTGGGTTCGGGGAGGAGGCCACAGTGTTTCTAAGCTGCTTGTCTGTCAAGGATTAATTTAACCTCTAATTACTACATTTGCTTCTCAGTTTGCTGCACGAACATGTTGTAACAAAAGCTCAAGGAAGTATGCCATTTCATTTCGCCACCGCTCGAAAATTAATTTGGGGGATATGATGGAGTCAGATCTGACACACTTGGTGCTAGAACAATCACGCTGCTGTTTGAATGAAAGTGAGCAATCCGGTTGTTTCTAGGGATGCCCCAGCTGTGGGGTAAAGAGCATTAGCGGCTCAATGGCTGCCACAGCCCTGACACTGTGGAGGAGTGTCAGGGCCCTCCTGCCACCCCTCCTGCCACCTGGCCTTGGCCCCTTGAGTCGCCCTGGAGGGGGACGGGGCCCTGCCCTGCCGCTCTCGGAGGCGGGGCGGCGGGCGCTGCGCCCATAGCCCAGGTGAGGTCAAGCTGGAGTCTCCCCCAGGTCTATTCCCCAGGGCTCACCCCCCGCTCCCGCAACAGGAGCCTCCCAGCAGACTTCTCTCTCTCTCCTCCGTGCATCCCTCCCGAGGGACTGCCCTTTGGCAGCCCTACAACACTCTCCGTCCTCTCTCGCCAAACAGCCGAACAGCCGCAGTGGGTGTGGGAGCCAGAGGCTGTTCCCCTCCCTGGGACAGCCAGGATGGCTGGCTTCTCGGACCCAGGGCTGGAGGCTCTCAAAGCGTCCTTTGCTGCCGGTGCCCAGTCGTGTTTTTGAGTCCACAGCGGAGGCTGACCAGGTCAGCCGGACTTTTCCTGTGGGGCACTTTGCCTTCTACATCACATGTCACCCCGGAAGTAGAGAACTAGAAGCTGACGTCTCTCCCATCCTCACCACACCCTTTCGGGAAGGTGGTACCCAGGTAGAAAGGGCTGGGTCTGAAGCCCTTGCCCCCCACATGACTGGGGCCAGGCTTTCCGACCTTTTCAGTCATGTCTGTGGGCTGGCTTTTTGCAAAGTCCTGAGCAGAACAAGTTTGGGTCCAGTGCCCGCACCTCGCCCTTCCTGGCTCCTGGGCCTGCCCCTGCCCCTCACAACCCTCCCCCTTACCTGCAAGGGCGCCCTCCTCAGCCCTGTATGTCTCGGGGTGATTCCCTTCCTCGGGAGAAGCTGGAACCTCCAACTTGAATTACGGGATGTAAGGGTTGCCATGTCTTGGAGAGCATCTCTTTTTAGGATGCCAGTAGGAGGTGTTCAGTGTTTAGGGAGGTCCTTTTGGATAGCCTCCTCAGCAAGTGGCACCATGCCATGCCTAAAGCTCATTCTGATCATGAGGTTGGAGAAGAGCTAGGACCACCTCGCTGCCACGGCTCTCCTGAGGCCCCCAGGGAGGCCAACTCCAGCTCATCTCCTGAGCCCCAAATCATGACAAAGATAATTCCTGTCTCTCTGGAGCAGGGACAGTCCTTGCCTTTCTTGGGTCACAGCCTTCTTTCGGAATCTAATGAAAGTTGTGGGTCTTCTCAGACCACCACACAAGAATATGCAACGCTGCATCTAATTTCAGGAGCTCATAGACCTTTCTGGAAGCCCATTCGTGGTTCCCTCAGGGATTCTTTGAGACAGGCTAAGAACGCCTCAGTGTAGTGCCTTCGGCTGTGCAGATTGCACGGCCATCCCTGGTCACCTCGCGGGTGTAGAGACACTGTGATGTGGTGGGAGGAACAAAGAGCTTTGCCTTCCGGCAAAGGTCATGGACCAGCCGCGGGATTTTCGGCAAGTCCCTGCCCCTACCTGAGCTACAGGGTCCTTGGGTGGCAGATGGGCGTATGAGAAGGCCAGTCCCACCCAGCGTAATAGCATCATGGGGGATTCCAAAGTGCAAGTGTTGGTAACATGGTCTTGCAGACATCAGGCTCAGGACACACTCAGGGGTTCCTCTCTTTAGGGTCACTGGCCACTCTCCGTTTTGCCTTCTCATGTGGCCTGAGAAATGTAACAAAAGAAAAGCAGGTCTCCTTTGACACCAAAAGTCCTCTTGTTCCTTCTCTTGATCGTTGTGTGAGTTACACCCAAGAAAACTAGCATGAGAGAATTCCTGGCTTGGAAGGTCATGCAGTGTTTCTGGGATCTAGACACTCTGCAGGATTTGCCTGCTTAGAGATCCTGCTTGTCCAGCCTTCTGCAGCTCCTGAGTGGGGCCAGGCAGTGTGCGTCTGGCCCAAGGCCCTGGAGGAGGTTCCCTGTCTGCCTGCCACGGAAGTTAGTAAATGTGGTCTGAGAGGGCCACTGGTTTGGTTGGGGCTCCTACATTTCCACTGTCACACCTGGCATCAGGAGGGAAAAGTGGGTCTTTGACTCCCCCTAAATCACTGAAAAGGTCTGACCAGCTCCTTGTGAAAACTGGGTGGTGGACCTGCCCGTATGTCTGGCCGGGGCCCTTCCTGGGAGATGGGGGGCGTCATGGTCTCTTTGGAGAGAAAACTCCGGAGGAGGGGTGGGGCATTTGCTGGGTGCGATTCAGAGAACCTCCCCCACCATCCCTGTCCAACCCTGTAAATGTGGAAAGGCTTCTCGTAGCAAGGCCAGAAGGGCTCATAAATCACAGAGGGGGAAACTGAGGCTCTGAGTGGGGCTGTGCGCAGCCCCTTACAGTAAGGGCTTTTTACCTCTCTTAAAGACCACCCTATCATCCGATTAACCTGGGCCTAATGAGTGCTCAGGTCCTGAAAGCCAGCGGAGAACATGGAGAGCAGGTGTGGGAAGCCATTTGAACCCTCAAAGGATGTCCCCTGTGTGGTGACTCACAATTGCTGATCTGGTTATGCCCATCCCCCCACATTCAAGGTAGAACCTCTGGGAAGGGAGTATGTTGCTAGGAGCTCGGGCTTTCCCTCTCCTTTATGAAGAGATGACTGCTGGTTTGCTTTGAACTGGTTTGCATACAGATTGAGGTATTCGCCCCCCAGGCCCCCCCATCCTTTTTTCTTTTGCTAAAGAAAGCCAGATTTGCCAGGGCTGGGTAAGTCAGGGTCATGGTGAAGATGAGTATTCAGTTTTGGGTCCTTATGTAGAGCGGCGCCCGCTCTGTCCCTTGCTGGAGTGTCTGGGCCTCTGCTTTATGACTCTTCTGGAGGGAGAGGAGAGCAAGTTAGTGGAAAGTCGCTGCCCTCCAGCAGTTGGAGGCGTCGTCCAGTAATCAACGTGAGCTTGGAGATCCTGAGAGTTAATCTTACCCTTTGGAAGAGTCACTGTTTGGGACCAGCTTTGAGTCTGGGAGGGATTCTTTGTGCTGTAGTGGGTAGAACATCCACTGGGGGGGGGGGGGGCGCGGGGGAATCTAGCTCTGAGCCTCAGTCTCCCCATCTGTACAATGAAGGACTTGACTAGGGGAAATCTGAAGGGCTCCTCCAGCCATAACATCCCACAGTGCTATGAGTTGCGAATTAAACTCTTAAGTTACTTAAAATGTTTGAAAATGATAAATCATCATTTGCTTTTTTTGAAACGACCAGAGACTTGACAATGTGGGGGGTTTGTGTTAGGTTGGTAGGTGGGGGCGACGACTGTTATATAGCCAAGAAGAGTTCTGGAAGTTCGGGTAAAGATAAAAGCAATTGGTATGTGTTTATGTAGGACCAAAGAAAGGGAAAAGTGGAAGTTCCCTTAGAGACCCCTGGTTTTACACATGAGGATGCTGGGGCTGAACTAGTCCAGGACTCAGGCCTTCCCACTCCCAGCCCACCCTGGAGCTGTTTGTGTCGCCGGTTCACAGACTCTTACAGAAGCATCATTGAGCCTCCAGCTTGTGGGCAGCAGAAGGGAAAATAGGGTGATTTTGATTTCTAGCTGTCAAATGGTAGCTTATCTAAAAGGATTTTTGCCCCCCATCTTTACCCTCCGATAACAAAGAGTTGTTCCCAGCTAAAGTAAATATTTAATTCTGTTAGTACTAATGCCTAATTTAAGATAAAACAGATTTAAAAAATATACTGGGATAAGGGGTGTTGGGATGTGGACTTTGGAGACATGTTATTTGGAATTATTTTAATTTAAGCATATGGGCTGTTTTAGGTTTGACTTCATATTTGCTCGTTTTCATTATGAAAAAAACCCAAACTACCCCACCCTTGGTTTTGCAGTGAGCAACAGCTTGTCTCCTCTAGAAGAAGCTGGAAGTTTCTCAACTGCTTGCACCCACAGTACTTGGCATGTTTGCTTATTGTTTGTTTGTTTGTTTGTTTGTTTTGAAAGTTACTTTGGGCTCCAGGTTTATACTGACCCCTGACCTGTCCAGATTGGAGAGGAGAAGCAGCCCAATGTGCCCCACTACCGGTGAGGGTCCACAATAGAGGAAAGGGTCTGTGTTTGGCCCCTTTTAGCTCACGGAGCATCTACAAAATCTGCCCAGCTTATCCCCACACAGCCACCAGATCTGAGACTGCTTTCCTCGGTTGTAGCCCAAGCACCTCTTATCTGAGCCTAGCCACATCCCCACCCCTGTCCTGAAACAGGACCAGTGTCTGGGAGGAGGCAGCCTGGGTGCCAGGCCCAGCTCTGCTACCTTGCTGTGTGACCTTGGGCAAGTGCCCTACCCTCTCTGGGCCCTCTGGTCCCCATGACTCCAATGAAGGGCTGAGAAGAATAGAGGGCTTTCTGAAATTTTTTTCTTCTGGGGTCGAATTACTGTATTTAAAGACTGTGACTGGACCAGTGGAGTATATGACCTTTAAATCCTTTCTGGAGGTAAAACTCAGTGGTTGCCTGCATCACTGGAAGAGGAAGGGAAACATGGAGTCCAAGAGAACTGAAATGGACTAACACTTTTTAAATATGTGTCCTTCTTGGGACACCTGGGTGGCTCAGTCAGTTGAGTGGCTGCCTTGAGCTCAGGTCATGATCTCAGAGTCCTGGGATCGAGCCTCGCAGTGGGCTCCGCACTCAGCAGGGAGCCCGCATCTCCCTCTGCCTCTGCCCCTGCTTGTGCTCTCTCTTCTCTCCTGAAACAAACAAACAAACAAACAAACAAACAAACAAATATGCTTCTTTGCCTGCATAGTTCCTGATGGCTGTCTGCTTTGGGGATACATTTGGAAAAATGTATCTATCTCCAGCCCTTCACTGGGATTTGTTAGGCGCTTTGGCTCCTAAAAGGGAGTGGGGAAGGGGGGACAGTGTCCACGCCCCTCTCTCTACTGTGGGCCCTCACAGGTGGTGGGGCACATTAGCCGGCTTCTCCTTTCCAACTCGGGCAAGTCAGGGGTCCGTGTGGGACAGGACCCCAAAGTAATTCAAGACTGGAACTTGGGTGACTGATTCAGGAATAGGTCAAAAGTCATTCTGAAAATTTGATTCAAGCTTGGGCTGCGAAAGGTGGACAGGTGGACAGGATGGATAGACGAATGGATGGACAGACTGACTGATGGGCGGAAGGAAGGAAGGATAGGCAGCTATGTTAGATGTTACAATGTGAAAGGCTACTGAGTACCCATGGTGAAGAACTTAAGCAAATTAATGATTTGTCAGGGTGATGATACAAGAGCGAACGGAGCAGACCAGAAATGCTCATGGAAGGTCATCCAGTGGGGGAGACTGAAGGAAGACAAGATTTATAAGGAAAAAATACTGTATGTCTGAGGTGATAAGTGATTTGCAGCAAAATCAGTCAAGGAAGGGAGCAAGGGAGTGACTGGGAAGGGTGTCCTTCTAAATGGTGTGGGCAACAAGGATCTTGCCAAGAAGGTGAGATTTGAACAAAAACTTGCAGAACCATGAATCCACTAGGCCAGTGTTGTCTAATAAGTACATTGAAAAAGTTAAAAATCGGGTGGAATTAATTTGAATATATCTCATTTAACCCCAACTGTCTAAAATATTATTTCAACAAGTGATCAACTTAACAATTACTGACATATTTGTCCATTTTTTTTTTTATCATGGAAAGTCCACATTCCAGCATGCGGTTTGCACTCACAGCACATGTCAATTCAGACTGACCACATTACAAGTGCTCAACAGCCGTATCTTAACTCTCTATCTACACATCCACCCATCCATCCATCCATTTGTCCGTCCATCTGTCCGTCCATCCATCTACCCACCCAGCCATCCATCCATTCTCCAAAACAACTCTACCTGAAAAGAGTTTTGGTTCTCAGCTTTTCTGCCTTGTGGGCTGGCCATATGGAGTCCAGTGAACCAACTGGTGTCAGCCACACTGAGCAGGGCTCTGCAGACCACTGGCAACAGGTCTTTTGTCTGAAGAAGGCTCCAGTGTTGACCTGAAATTTATCGAAATGAGAGCAACCATTCCCTGAATGCCCTCATACACCTAGAGACCCCTGCCCTGTTGCTTCATGGGAATGCTCCCATCAACTGGGAGCATTTCCTAATAGTTGGTGCTCAGGCCTCTAGTCTGTTCATCCTGGGGGTTCATTGATCGCATCTAAGCTTTTTTTCTTTAACGTTTTAGACTGACATGAATTCACATTCAAGAAAAGTTGCAAAAAATAATACAAATGATTGCTGAATACCTTTCACTTTGTTCCCTAAATTTTGACATTTTACTACATTTTCTTTGTTTTATCCACTCCCTCTCCCCCACACACATGCACACACTATTTATTTTTCTGAATTGTGTGAGAATAAACTGCAAACATGATGCTCCCATTCCAAAGTAAGTGAATGTATATTTCCTAAAAACAGAGGTAACCTCTTATACAAGCACAGGATGTTGATCAAAATCAGGAAGTTAACATTGTTTCCAGTCTAATCCAAAGACCTTATTCAGATCTCGCTGATTGTCCCAGTAATGTGTTTTATAGCAAAAGAAAGTTCAGGTTTCTGAACTGGTGCATTTGGTCATCCTGCTCCTTTAGTCTCCTTTAATCTGTAATGATTCTTCAATCTGTTTTTGTGTGTGGTAGCATTGATATTTGTGAAACGTATAGGCCAATTGTTTTGCAGAATACCCCTCGTTTTGGGTTTGTCTGATGTTTCCATGTGATTAGATTCAGGCTCTGCACCTGCGGCAGGAACGCTAGAGAAGCGATCCTGGGCCCTGGTCCGTCCCTCAGATCGCAAGGTCTGTGGTAACTAGATGTCTCATTACTGCCGATGTTAACCTTGATCACTTGGTTAATGTGGTATGTGCCAGGTTTCTCCACAGCCAAGGTGCTAGTTTTTCTGTTGTAATTATCTTATGGGGATATATTTGAAGAAATGTTAATAGCTTGTTACTCTAAAAACTTTCACTCACTAATTTAGTATCCAGTGATGATCCTTGCCTGAGGCAACTTTATTATGCTGGTTGGCAAATAATGAATTTCTAATTTCATCATCCCTTCTCTATGTATTTTTTGGCTGTCTACTATAAGAGAGAGCTTTCCTTCCCTCCTCATTTATTTACTTGTAGATTCATTTATATCAGGTAACCTCATGGATTATTTTTTTTTATTCAATGAGTTATAATCCTTTACTATTATTATTTATTTCAATGCTCAAATTTTCCCAGATTTGGTCAGTGGGAACCTAACCCTTTATGCCAGCTCTCAAGTCTTTTTGACATGTCCCTAATCATTCTCTGAACACAGCCTTAGTTTCTGGCATAGCAAAGTGTTCCGGGCTTATCTTGTTTGTTTTCTGCCTCTGCCCTAAAAATCATCTACTTTTCCAAGGAGCCTTAGTTTCTTTTGGTGGAGAATGATAACTAGAAACCAAGATCCGGGTACTAGATATATGCTCATTTCTACAAGAGTGTCATTGCTAATAGAACTTCTCAGTCCACAAAGGTAGGAAAATAATTACTTAACTTTCATCTGTTTTTCATTTTATTAATTTCTATTATTGTGATAATTTCTCTATGTACCCACCTACCTGTCTGTCTCCTGTCTATCTAAAATCCATGAATTCACACTGATACCTCTAAAGTCTAATCCAATAGCAAAGTTCATTCTTTCTCCGGCCATATTTGTATTTCCCTTTTATGACAGTGAGAAATCTACCTACTACTATCCATAATGTATTTACTCATTTACTAAATCCTAGAATATACAGAAGGTAGTTTCATAATTGCTAACTCGTATCTGTGTAACTAGACTACGATATTTGTTTAGAATTCTCTTTGTCTTTTGCTTGAGGTTATAACACCCAAAGACAGTGTTGAAAAATGACCTGGGCTAGCCTTCCATCCCCCTGCCCCCGGGGTGGTCATTTGAGTGCGGTTCAGTTGACTTATTTCTGTTTAGATACTTTTGGGGGTTTTTGTTTCCCCATATTTGCTAATTTTAATTCTTTTTTTGAGCACGTGAAAAATAACATAATTCTGTAAGTTAAAACTGTAGAGAAAGCAACACCTCCCGTTACTTCTATTCTTCCCACCTTGCTCCATTCATCTCCACTAAGTAACCAATCTCTTTTGTTTTCCCATGTTTCTTTTTGCACAAATGAGCAGACGTCTGTGTATTTTTTTTTATATGAAGAGTAGATCATTTTTTGAGCTTCACTTTTTTATGGGATGGTACATCCTAGTGGTCACCTCTTCTTATTTCCTAGAGCTCTTTCTCATTCTTTGATTACAGCTGCTGAAAACAGCAGCGCGGAGGTCCCGTACATGATTCAGCCCTTCCTATGTATGAGCTTTGGGTTGTTTCCAGTATTTTGCAATTACAGCGCGGCAGTGAGCAACCTGGTGCATATGTATTTTCATTTTGCCAAAGGTATGTGTTCAGGGTAGATTCCTAGAAGTGGAATGGGTGTGTCAAAAAGTAAACACCTATTGGTATTTCCAAATTCCCCTCTTGAAAGGTTTGTACCAATTTGCATTCCTCTCAGTAATGTGTGAGAAGGTCCTTTTTCCTAAAACCTTGCCAACAAAATGTTTGCTATACTTTTTAATTTTTGTAAATCTGATAGGTGAGAAATGGTATCTCAGGAATTTTAATTAGCATTTTTCTAATTATGAGTAACTTGGAGCATCTTTTCATATGCTCCAGAGACTTTTTGGGGTGTGTGCGTGTGTGTGTGTGTGTGTGTGTGTGTGTGTGTGTTATCTTTTTATGTCTTTCCTCCCTTCCTCTACTGAGTTTTTGGTCTTTTATCCTCAATTTTAAGAGTTTTTATATTAAGGCTATTAGTTTTTTAACCTGTGATAAATGTTGTAATTTCTCCCAATTTGGTGTTTCCTGCTGGTGTTTATTTTTCTTTGCCATGCAAAAGCGCTTTAAAAAAGATTTAATTTTTAAGTCATCTTTATGCTCAACATAGGGCTAAAACTCACAACCCCAAGATCAAGAATTGCTGCACATCCCACAGACTGAGCCAGCCAGGCCCCCACCAAAAGCGTTTTTACATAGTCAAATATCAGCCCTTTCTTTTATCACAACTGGATTGGAGTCACAGTTAGAAAGCCTCTCCTCACACCCAGGTTAAAGAGGAATTCACCCAGTTTTCTTCTACTGTTTGAAGGCTTTCGGGTTTTACATTTAGATTTCTAATCCATTAGGAGTTTATCCTTGTGGCTGGTTATATGGTTTGGATCTCTGCCCATTTTCAAATGGTGACTCAATTATCACAACCCCAGTTTTTTAAACATCTGTCTTTGCAAAGACAAACCATATATATTATGACTTTTAAAACTTTTTATTTTGAGATAATTGTAGGCTCACATGTAGTTTTAGGAAGTGATGCAACAGAGATTCCATATACCCTTCACCAAGTTTCCCCCAGCAGTAACATTGTGTATCACTGTAGTTCAATATTATAACCAGGACACGGGCATCCACTATATTTGGACTTTACCGATTTTACATACTGTTATTTACCTCCAAGCATATGTATTTAATTCAAAGCAGTTTTGTCAAAAGTGTGGATTCATGTGATCTCCACCACCACCTCGAAGATCCTCCGTGTTGCCATTTTGCAACCAACCGCCCCACCCCAAGTCCCAAACTCACGGCAACCACTCACTCGCTCTCCACTTTTGTGATTTTTTCACTGGAAGGATGTCATAAAAATGTAGTTAAACAGTGTAAACTCAGAGATGGGCTTTTTCCAAGCAGCATAATTCTGGTGGTGGTGTAGTGCAGTGTGTGGGGGAGTCCTTTCTGACCGATGTAGAGTGTGCTCTCTCTCGATGTTGTTTTACTTTGCATTTCCCTAATGCTTAATGACACTTCTTGAATGTACTTATCATATAAGTACATATAATCATATGATCTTATCATATGATCTCTTCAGTGAAATGTCCGTTCATGACTTGGGCCCACATTCTAATTGGATTATTTGTGGGATTTTTGTTTTGTTTTGTTTTACCATTGAGTTTTGAGAGTTCTGTTTACATACTTGTCCATTATCCAGTATGTAATTTGAAAATATGTTCTTCCTGTCTATAGTTAGTCTTTTCATCCTCTTAACAGATTCTTTCACGAAAGGATTATTTTATGGAACATGCTTTTGTTGTTGAGTCTAAGAACTCTTATCAAGCTCTACATCCCAAAGATTTTCTCCTATTGAATAGTTGCATGGTTACGTGTTTTACATTTAAGACTGTGATCTATTTTTAAAAGATTTTATTTATTTATCTGAGACAGAGAGGTAAAGAGAGAAAGCACGAGCAGGGCGGGAGAGAGGGAGAAGCAAGTTCCTTACTGAGCAGCTGGAGGTGGGGCTCGATCCCAGGACCCTGAAATTATGACCTGAGCCACAGGCTCTAGCACCATTTTTTGAAAAGGCTCTCCCTCCTCCACTGAATTACTTTCATACCTTTGTCAAAAAATGAGTGGGACTTTGTGTAGGTCTGTTTTGGCTCTGTTGATCTATGTGCCTATCCCTTGGTCAATGTCACACAGTCCCAATTAATGTTGCTACCCTAATAAACTTTAATACCAGGTCGAGTTACTCCTTCCATTTTACTCTTATTTTTCAAAATTGTTTTATTCTAGTACCCGAAGCTTCCATGTAAATTTTATTATAAGCATGTCCGTGTCTGCAAAATGCCTTGCTGGGATTTTGATAGGAATTGCATTAAAACCATAGATCAGTTTGAGTTGAAATGTTTACTGTGTTGTGTCTTCTAATCAATAAACACAGTCAGTCTCTTCATTTATTGGGCTCTTTATTTCTTTCATAAGTGTTTTGTAATTTTCTAGATACAGATTCTATGCATATTGTCTTAGATTTTAGTGTCTAAGTATTGCATTTCCTTTGGCACGATTGTAAATAAATGGTACTGTGTTTTTTAAAACATGGGCTTTTTTGGGTATAATTCACATACCATAAAATTCATTTGGAGTGTGTGGTTTTTCTCATATATTCACAGAGCTGTGCAACCATCACCCATTTCTAATTTCAGAATATTTTTTACCCCAAAAAGAAACCACACACCCATTAGCAGCCACTCCCCGTTCCCCTTCACCCTTAGCCCCTGGTAACTATTAGTCTTCTTTCAGGCCCTATGGATTTGTCTCTTCTGGACATTCCTATAAATGGTGGTGTGTAATAGGCAGCCTTTTGTGACTGACTTCTTTCCCTTAACATAATATTTTCAAGTTTCATCCATGTTCAAGCTTGTGTTAGTGCTTCATTCCTTTTTTATTGGCAACTAATATTCAGTTGTATGGATATACCATAGTCTGTTTATCTGTTCACCAGTTGGTAGCAATTTGGGTTGTTTTCACCTTTTTTCCTGTTCTGAATAATGTTGTGCAAGTTTTTATATAGATGTAGCTTTCATTTCTCTCAGGTCTGTACCTACAAGTGGAATTTCTGGGTCATATGGTAACTGCGTGTTTAAGATTTTGAGGAACTGACAGAACACTTCACAAGTAGTCGCACAGTTTCACTATCTCCCCTACAACATAAAAGGGTTCCAGTTTTTTTCCACATCTTCACAGACATCTGTTATTTTCTGTCTTTTTGATTATAGCCACTGATGTTGAGCATCTTTGTGTTTGTTGGCCATTTGTATATCTTCTTGGTGAAATGTTTATTTGGATACCTTGCCCAATTTTAAGTTGGGTTATTTGTCTTACTATTGTCGAGTTTTCAGTTTTCTTTATGTATTCTGGATACTAAACCCTTATCGGATTTATGAATTACAAATATTTTTTCCCATTCTCTGGGTCATTTTTCCACTTTCCTGATGGTATTTTTTTTAAGATTTTATTTATTTATTCGACAGAGAGAGATCACAAGTAGGCAGAGAGGAAGGCAGAGAGAGAGAGAGGAGGAAGCAGGCTCCCTGCTGAGCAGAGATCCCGATGCGGGGCTCGATCCCAGGACCCTGAGATCACGATCTGAGCCGAAGGCAGCGGCTTAACCCACTGAGCCACCCAGGCGCCCCCCTGATAGTATTTTTTAAAAAAGATTTTATCTATTTATTTGAGAGAGACAGAGCACAAGCAGGGAAAGGGCAGAGGGAAAGGGACAAGCAGACTCCTCACTGAGTGGGAAACCTGACACTGGCCTCAGTCCCAGGACCCTGAGATTATGCCATGAGCTGAAGTCAGATGCTCAACCGACTGAGGCACGCAGGTGTCCCTTTTTTCTTGATGGTATTATTTGTAGCACACAGGTTTCAATTTTATGAAATTTAATTTATCAGTTTTTTAAACACATGCTTTCGATGCCATATCTGAGAAACTCTTGTCTAACTCAAGGTCACAAAGATTTACTGCTATGTTTGATAAGAGTTTGGTAGTTTTTGCTTCTACATTTAGTTCTGGCTTCCATTTGGAGTTAATTTTTGTATATAGTGAAAAAGGAGTCAACATCATTCTTTTGGTTATGAATATCCAGTGGTCATATCACCATTTGTTGAAAACACTGTTGCTTTGTCTTGGCACTCTTGTCAAAAATGAATTGAACATAAATGGAAGATTTATTTATTGACCCTCACTTCTATGTCATTAATCTAAACATCTATCCTTACGCCAGTATGGTATTGTATTTTTAATTTCAGTTTCTAAATGTTTGTTGTTAGTATATGAAAATGTGATTGGTTTTGTGTGTTGACTTTATGTCCTGTAGCCTTGCTGAACTCATTTGTTAGTTCTAGGATCTACTTTGTCAACTGTTTTGGGATTTTCCATGTAGACTGTCTTGTCATCTGCAGATAGGGACAGATGTAGTTCCTCCTTCCTGACCTCTATGACTTTTATTTTCTTGCCTTATTACACCAGCTACAACTATAAGTATTTTGTTGAATAACCGTGGTGACAAGACATTGTCTTTTTTCTTTAAAAAAAGATTTTATCTACTTATTTGAGAGAGAGAGAGAGCACACACAAGTTGGGGAAGGGGCAGAAGGAAGGGAAGAAGAAGACTCCCTGCTGAGCACAGAGCCCAATGCAGAGCTCAATTCCAAGACACTGAGATCATGACCAATCAGGACCAGAGCTGAAACTGAGAGTCAGACACTCAACCGAGCCACCCAGGCTCTCCTCTTGCCTTGCTTCTGATCTTAGAAGAAGAACACTCAGTCTTTGACCATTAAGTATAATGCTAGCTGTAGAGTTTTTGTAGATGCTTTATCACATTGAGGAAGTTCTGTTTCTAATTTTATGAAAAATGAGGTTTTAAAAATAATGAATGGGTGTTGAAACTGTCAAATGTTTTTTCTGCGTCAATTGATATGATTATGTGCTTTTACTTTTTCAGCCTGTTAATGTTGTGGATAACATGGATTAATTTCCAGATGATGAACCAACCTTGCAATCCCACTATAAACCCCACTTGGTCATTATCTATTATTCTTTTTAGGTAGTCCCAGATTTTATGTGCTAATGTCTGGTTGATTTGTTTTTAAATTTAAGTTCATAAAAGATAATGGTTTCATGTTTTCTTTTTTGTACTGTGTTTGTCTGGCTTTAGTATCAGAGTCATGAAATGAATTGTGAAGTTTTCGTGTCCTTTCTGTTTTCTGAAAGAGATTATGAAAAGTGGTACCCATTTTTAAAATATCTGGTAAAAATTTCCTGTGAAACGGCCGAGGTGTGGAGCTTTCTCTTTTGAGAGGTTTTAAACTACAAATTCATCTCCTTAATAGTGCTAGGGTGATTTGGGTTATATATTTCATATTATAAAAGTTGTGGTTTGCTGATAGTTTCTTTTTTAAAAAATTTATTTACTTATTTGATAGAGAGAGAGAGAGAGAATGAGCTGGGCAGGGGCAGAGGGGGAGAGAGACAAGCAGACTTCCCACTGAGCAAGAAGCCCAACACAGGGCTGGATCCCAGGACCCTGAGATCATGACCTGAACTGAAATCAAGTGTCACATGCTAACTGACTGATCTACCCAGGCATCCCATTTGCTAATAATTTCTTAAGGGTTTTTGTACCTTTATCCATGATGAGTTTTGGTCTCTAGTTTTCTTTCTTATACTCTTTCTGTCTGGTTTTCATATCAGGGCAATACTTATTTTATAAAATGAGTTGGAAAGTCCCATCCTCTTTATTTTCTGTAAGAGGATGTGTAGAGTTGGTATTAATTCTTTAATGTTTAGTAGAATTCTTCAATGGAACCATCTGGGTCTGGTGTTTTGTGGGAGAAAGTTTTAAAATTATGAATTCAATTTCCTTAGTAGTGACAGGGGCATTCAAGTAGTCTATTTTGGTAGCTTGTGCTTTGGAAGGAATTGGTCCATTTCACTTACGTTGTCAAATTTGTGCATATAAGGTTTTTCATAATATTCCTTTATTAGCCTTTTTGATGTCTGCCAGGTCTGTAAGTGATAGATCTCTGTTTCATTTCTGATCTTGGTAATTGGTGTCTTCTCTATTTCTTTTTAGGCTTGCTATAGGTAAAGTTTGCTGATTTTTTCAAAGAACCAGCTTTTTGTCTCATTGATTTTTCTCTATCGTTTTCCTGTTTTCAATTTCATTGATTCCGCATCTTTATCATTCCTTATCTTCTACTGCCTTGCATTTATTTTGCTTTTCTTTTCCTAGGTTCTTGAGGTAAAGCTTAGATTATTGATTAATCTTACATATTAATTTGAGAGCTTTCCACTTTTCTAATGTACACAGTTAGTGCTATAGGCTTCCCTCTCAGCAATGCGTTAGCTGTGCGCCCCACACTTTTGTAAGTTGTGTTCTCATTTTCATTCAGCTAAAAGCATTTTTTTAAATTTCCTTTGGGACTTCCTCTTTGACCTGTGGATTGTTTAAAAGTGTGTTGCTTAATTTTCAAGTATGTGGAGATTTTCCTGGTTTCTTTCTGTTGATTTCTACTCTGATTAAAGAACATTGTGACTAAAGAACATATTCTGTGTGATTTCAATGCTTTTCAATTTGTTGAGGTGTGTTTTAGGAACCAAGACATGGTTTATCTTGATGTATGTTCTATGGGCCCTTGAAATGAATGTGTAATCTGTTGTCATTGGATGGAGTGTTCCCTAAATGTCATGTAGAACCTGTTAATCAACAAAGTATTGTTGAGTCCTTCATTTTTGTTGATTGTGACTAGTGGTTGTATCTATTGCTGAGCATGGGGTGTGGAAGTCTCCCATGTATCAGGTGGATGTGTCTATGTTTCCCTTTAGTTCTCTCGGTTTTTGCTTCATGTGTTTTGATACTTTGCTGTTTGGTGTGTACACATTTAGGATCATTATGTCTTCCTAGCAGAATAATTCTTTTATCATTATATAATATCTGTCTGTCTCCCATAATATCCTTTACTCTCAAGTCTTTTTCTAATGTTAATACAGCCACTACTTCTTTTTTTTAAATTAATGTTTACATGGTATATCTTTCTGTCCTTTTACTTTCTACCTACCTATGCTATTGTATTTGGACTATCTTGTAGGTAGAATTTAGTAGAGCCATTTTTTATAATCTACTCAGCCAATCTCTGTCTTTTAATTGGTGTGTTTAAACCATGTAAATGTCAGGTAATTACTGGTGTGTTCCAGCTTACATGTGCTGTTTGCGTTTTCCTCTTGTTTCTGTTCCTCTGTTTCTCTTTCTTGCATTCATGTGAGTTACTTAGACATATTTTAGGATCACATCTTGATTTATACTTAGTGTTTTTGAGTATCATATTGTATAATCTTTCTTGTTACTCTAGTAATGACTTAATGTTACTCTAATAGCAGTATACTAATTTATACAGTCTTTTAAATAATTTATCACAGTCTGCAATCTATACTTTATCACTTTGAGTGAAGTATAGAAGTCCTACTTCCATTTAGATCCCTTTTCTCTCCCTGCTTTTAAAATATAATCGTCTTCGCCATTTCTTCTGTACACACTGAGAATGAGATGAGATGGTGTTACAATTTTTGCTTCATCCGTCAAATATAAGATTGAAGAAACTCATGAGGAGAAGGGCTTATTGTACTTATCACTGTTCTTACCTGTTCTGCATTTCTTCTTTCCTTTATAAAGTTTCTCTTTCTGTTATTTCTTTTCTGCTTGGAGAACTTCCTTTAGCCATTCTTTAATGATGGGAATATTAGCAATGACATATCTTATTTTCCTTCATCCAAGAATGTCTCGATTTCCCCTTCATTCCTGAAGGATTTTTTTTTTTTTTCCAGAGAATCAGTTTGGAGTTGACAGTTCTTTTTTTTTTTTTCAGCACTTGAAAAATGGTATGCCATTTCCTTCTGCACCCCACATTTCCTGAAAAGAAATCCCCTATCTTTTGAACTGATAGTTCTCTATGATTTTTCTCTTTGTCTTTTCATTTTCAGAAGTTTAATTATGATGTGTCTTGGCAAGAATTTCTTTGGATTTTTCCTGTTTGTGATTATCTCAGGTTCTTGAGTAGATTTATGATTTTGGCAAATTTTGAAGGTTTTTAGCTATTATTTCTTTGACTAATTTTTCCATCTCACTCTCTCCTCTTCTGGGCCTCCAATAATACAAATGTTGAATCTTTTGTTGTTGTTGTCTTACAGGTCCCTGAAGGTCATCTTTAATCTCCTTCCTACTAATTAGCCTTGTCAGTGAGTTATTTTATTTTTGTTACTGTACTTTTCAATTTCATAATTTCTGTTTGTTTGTTTTTATATAACTTCTATTTTTTTTCTAAGATTTCTTATTTTGTTAATTTGTTTCAGGAGTACTTGTAATTGCTTGTTGAGCTGACACTATACCAGTGGGCAAATTAATAGGAGCATGCTTGGACCCCTGACATCTCTGGGCAGAGGAATCAGAGAATGGCCATCCATTTACTTAGGTTTGGGTTGAGGGTGAGAAGGAATATCAGCTTCCCACTTTGCCTGGCTGAAACCACAGGACAAGGATAACTTTTCTGTTGGTGTTGCCTAGAGCAGGGTGGGGAATTTTAAGAAAGTTTTCTGTCATTTAGGCCATCAGTCTTTTGCTTAGTGGGAAAAGACTTTTCTTATAATAATAATAATTATTATTACCTGTGCTTATTGGCAGTTCCAGTTTGGAGGTTTCCATAGCAGCCTTTCCAGGATATATGGGAATAAATAAGGGAAACCCATCAAACTCCCTGGTGTGCTGTTCCTCAAGTCTTTAAATCCCTAGGTTGACCACCCACCCTCTCTTTCTGCCTTTAGAGGTTTCTTAAACTTGTTTGTTATATTATTTCCAGGCTTTGTTTGCTTCTGCAGTTTGCTTTTTAAAAACTTTCTAATCATGGTAAAATACACACAATGTGAAATGTAGCATCTTAATCATTTGTAAGTGTACATTCGGTATTATTAAATTCATTCATGTTGGTAGGCAATGTGCAGGTTTTTTAGTTGCAAGAGGGAGGACCTGGGAGAAATGGGACTACTCTGTCTTGGTTGGAACCAAAAGTGCCCTATAATATGTCTTCCTGGTTACTATTGTATATTTATTTTTCCACATGAAATTTAGTGTCAGTTGTCAAACAGCTTTAAAAAGCTTGTGGGTACTTGTTTATCAAGATTGTATTTCATATTTATACACTAAGTTAGAGAGAACTGATGATGTCTTGGTGAGTTGAGTCATCCTATTTAACAGCAAAGAGTATCTTTCCATTTTTTCAGGTCTACTTTCAGGCCTTTTGGGAGTGGTTTTTTTTTTTTTTTTTTAAGATTTTTTATTTATTTGACAGACAGAGATCACAAGTAGGCAGAGAGGCAGGCAGAGAGAGAGAGAGGGAAGCAGGCTCCTCGCTGAGCAAAGAGCCCGATGCAGGACTCGATCCCAGGACCCTGAGATCATGACCTGAGCCGAAGGCAGCGGCTTAACCCACTGAGCCACCCAGGCGCCCTGGGAGTGTTGTAGCATTTTCTCCATAGAGGTTTTGCACATGGTTGCTGTGTTTCTTCGTAAGAATGTTATTTTCTTTGTTGTTTCTGTAAATGCGGGTCTCTTTCCTATTGTGTGTGTGTCCCCTCCTTGGTTTTTTGGGTACATGAAGTAAACTAGTGACCCTCAAATCTCCATGTCCAGCCTGTCGTCTGAGCTTCAGACCCAGTGAGCCTGCTCCCTGGCTGGTCCTCCCATACCTTCAGGTCAGTGTGTGCAATGGTCACTCGCTCCTCTTTCTTGCTCACTCCAGTAATAGCGACAACCCTCACCAGAAACTGTGACTATTTCTAACTCCTCCTTTTACAGCCCCTCACCAGCTGATTAGTCATTCAGTCCTGATTCTCAAGCAGTTTAGAAGCCAGGATCATGAAATCTCCATGTTAGATGGAATCATAAAGTCATCTAGCATCACCACACTTCTGATGCCTAAATTCTCTAATTGTTTTCTTCGTTATGTTGTTTCCTGTCATATGCCTGAACATACATTTCCAGGGGCAGGAAAGTTCCTCCCTTATGTGGCAGTCCATTTTATTCCTGCCCATTTCTGACTCTCTGTCTGTCTGTCTGTCTCTCTCTCTCACTATATATATATATATATATATATTTCATATTCAAGAAATATATATGAATATATAATATACATGCATATATATATGTACATATATATATATATATATATATATATATAATGTAATATAATGAATAATAATGAAAAAATACGTATCAGGGCATTTTCTGAGCTGACCCCAGCCTTCCGCTCCCACATCATCTCCAGCTACTCTGACAGGCAGGAGTGGGGGGGGGTTAGGTGGGAGGGAGGAGAAAAGAAGGAAGAAAAGGAGGAAGCGAGGGAGGAATAAGGCGGGAGACCGCACTGGCTTTGCAAAGTCTCATAACAACATTGGTTGTGGATATACCTTCCTTCCACTCTATCAGTGCAGTCGAAAACTGGCTGCCTCGGCATCTTTAGGATGAAGGCTGTCAGTGATAATTACCGCAGGGCATTTTCGGTGTGAATTCAGTAAAGGAAGTTCAGCAGCCATTCCCTACTCCTTTGACATAGTCGGGGTGTAGTGACACACACATATGTTGCCATCAGGGACCTTCCGGACCAGTGGAAGGCCAACAAACAAATATAACATCAGTGACCATAAATACAGAGCAAACTATAGAATGATACCTCCTCCTTGAACCTCCAAGGGACATTTCTGTTTTCAGAAGGTATTGGTTGCCTGAAGCCTTGAAGCATAATAGTTTCTAGACAGTTCCGTTAGGGCAGGAACTGTCTTTGGTCTATCTCAATATATCTTCCACTCTGTTTTGTTTCCCTATCAGAGTCCCATTCGTTCATTAGGGTCACCCTCAGATGTCACTGCTCCTGGAAACCTTTCTCTAGTCTCCTTAGTCAGAATTAATTCCATAGATGTTTCTTAAGCAGCTTCTCTGGGCCAGGTACTGGGCTAAGCACTGAGTAGGAGAAGCTGGTGTGGTGTGGTTTCTGCCTTGTAGGAACTTAACTGGTCAACTTTATCACCCTCAAAGCCTTTCTGTTTTGGTGTTTTGTACCTTCTGACATGTGTCACGGTCAGCCCACTGAGATCCAAGCTTAATGCCCATCCTACAGTAAAAGCTCAGGGCGTGGATGAATGGCGACCAGAAGGGTCCAAACAAAGTGATATTTGGGTTCAGGGAAGGGAGGAGGACATATGGTGCCGACGTCACGTGGTAAGGAACAGGTCATACAGGACAGAAGCCAGCACCCAAGCACCTAGGCTTTTGCTTAGGCCCTGAGGGGGTCAGTTTGGGAACACCGGGGGCTCTATGAGGCTGAAGGGAACATCGGGGGCTCTATGAGGCTGAAGGCAAGATAGAGAGGGGCTGACACGTGTGGACAACTCCAAAGGCCATACTCTGGAACTTTCCCCAGAGGGACTATGGTACCACCCATATTTTTGAACAGGGAAGATGGTCAAATTAGTGTTTTGGAAAGATCAGTCTGACTATAGTATAGAAGACAAACTGGAAAGAAGAGACTAGAGGCAGAGGAGGTCCCCTGAGAGGAGGCTGTGGCAGGAGTCCAAGGGAAAAATTATGAGGCTAAGCCAGGGCAGTGGAAGAAGACAGGCCTGACAGAAGGCTGAGAGGCAGAATCAACAGATGGCTATTACTCCAAAGACAGGCTTGACTGATGTTTCACCCACACAGAGATGTGGGCTAGAATTTGTGATTAAAAAATGTTATTAACAAGTGTAGAAGGTGTTCATCTCAGAGACTTTAATGGTATTGTGGGTGGGATTGTGTCCCCAAAAAAGATACGGTGAAGCCCTAACCCCCACCATGTATGAATGTGACTCTACTGGGAGATGGGGTCCAGGCAGAGGTACTCAAGTTCAGAGGTGGTCATTAGAGTGGGCCTCGTTCAATCTGACTGAGGTCTTTACAGGAAGAGGGAAAGGGGGACACAGAGACACAAGGAGAAGGCCCTGCCAAGAGAGAAACAGACACGGAGTGATGCGGCTACAGACCAAGGAACGCCAAGGACTGCGGGCAATGCCAGGAGCTAGGGCAGAGCCATGAAACAGATTCTCCCTCAGAGCTTCCAGAAGGAACTGACCCTACCCACACCTGGACTCCAGACTTCTGGTTTCCAGAACTAGGAGAAAATAGATTTCTGTTGTTTTAAGCCACCGGTGTGTGGTAATTTGTTACAACCACCACAGAAAACCAATACAAGTAGTGTGAAAGATAAGTGAGCGGGGCCTTGGGGACTATTGAGGAGGTTCTATGGGGACATTCATGGCCTAAAACTTTGGCAAGGGCTGTGGTGGCTTCAGAAGAGATTGTCTTTTATTTCAGACCGAGCTTGTGTCTCATTGGTCTTTAAAGTGAGGCTCATCTGAAAAAAAAAAAAATCCTGGCTGTTGCTCAGAAGTTGTCACAGGCTCCTGTCAGAGATGCAAGATGGTGGCCTACAAATCCATTCTGTCCTGTAGGTTAAATGCTTACTCCTGGTCACAGGCAGAAGGTTCCCGGAGGTTCAAACTCAGACTCCCAGAGGAGTTCTTTCTGCCCTACCTCAGACAACCTCATCTCATCCTTCACTAGTGACAGCTAAGGAGACGGCGACCAATATGTGTCCCCGCCAGAGGATTTTGACTTGGGAAGTAGAGAAGAAGCAAAGATACTAAAAGTCACTGTAGTCCACGTGCTGGAATATTCTTCAGCCATGAAAAGGAATGAAGTCCTGATCTATGCTATGACACGGACAAACCTCTCAAACATGCCAAAGAAAAGAAGCCAGACACTAATTATAACACACTGTAGGATCCCGTTGGTAAGAAATGTCCCAAATAGCAAAATCCACAGCGACACAAAGCAGATTGCTATCAGCGGCTGCTGGCGAGGGGAGCGGGACATGGCGACTACTAATGGGTACAAAGTTTCCTTTCAGGGGAAGAAATTGTTCGGCAACTGCAGAGAGCCCGTGGTTGCACAGCATTGTGACGGGACTAACTGCCCTGAATTGTGTGCTTTAAAATGGCTAGCTTCATGTTGTGTGATTTTCTTACTTCAGTAAACAAAGATATTGCAGGCTTGACACCAGATTTTATTATTTGGTTTCTGAAAGTTGGGAGGTCAGTAAGCCTCTCTGTGGGGCCCCCGCCCCGCCACCCTCAGCTGAGCAGCCGCAGAGTTCCCATCTGTCCACAAGGAATAAAGAGCAAAGTAGCTCACCCTCTTAAAAACACCCCAGGGCCTCGGAGTGGTGGGGCGCTCCCTGCTCAGTCTGCCTTCTGGGTAAGTGAGTCGTACCCTGTGTTGGAAAGGGCAGAAGGCAAGCACAGGGAGCCCAGGCCCATGGCACGTACTCCATTGCTGTTCAAGGGTCTCCATGAACGGTTGTGGTTCTGGACTGATGGACTGATGGACTGATTTGTTTCCCTGACAGCTTCTCCCTAGGCTGGGACCTCTTGGAACCCTCTAGAAAATTCGAGTGAAAAGGCACTGGAGACTCTCAACCTGAGAGCTAGGAAAGCCCAGGCATCAGAACAGTGAGAAAAAGTACTCCAAAACGCAGGGAAGCTGGCAACTGAGCAGCGACCCCATCATTCCACCGCGTCGGCTGAGGTGTGACGTACAACAAACGGCACGTATTCCATCAGTTTTGACACGTGCGCGTCCGGATAATGATACGCTCACACCCCTAAAGTTGCCTTATGCCCCTAGGGAGTCCCTACCTCTTGACCCTCCTCGTCATCTCTAGACAAGCGCTCATCTGCTTGCCATCCATGTCGAGCAGCTTGCACCTTCTAGGGTTTTGCGTAAAGGGAATCACAGAATAGGGACTTCTTTCCGTTCTGGCTCCTTTCATTAGCGGAATGACTGAGATCCAGTCACGCTGTGCATCTCCACTGTGCATTCCCTCTGATGGTCGACTAATACTCACTGGTACAGACGATGTCACAGCGGCTTATCCGTCCACCTGTTGGTGGGCATTTGGGTCGCTTCTAGTTTGGGGTTGCTATAAATACAACTGCTGTCAACGTCCGGGTAGGAGTGTTTGTGTGGACACAAGCTTTCATTCTCCTGGGTAAATATCCAGCAGTGGAATGCTTGGGTTGTAAGGTATATGTTTAACTTTTATAGAAACTCCCGAACTGTTTTTTCTGAGTAGTTTTACATTCCACACTGGTGTGGTTTTTCAAATCCATGCCTTTCTGTGGGCTTGGCAGAGGCTCATAGTTTTTCGACCGGTTCTGCAGCAAACCTGACATTGGGCTGTGTCCAGAAATCACCTTTGGTCTAGTTCTGGGGGCTATATTGTGACACAAGATTGGAAGGAGGGGCAAGTGGTGAAGAGCAAAGTGGATGTAGGGGACAGAGGCACGTTGGGGACAGGGGAACATCAGCAGGAGCTCTGCCGAGGGCCAAGGGAGGGGCGGAGGGGCAACCAAGTGGGTGTTCAGAGCCTTTCTCCGGGCAGTTTTCCAGGGCCCCCGCTCCCAGGCCCTGGAACCCACCTGTGCGGCCACGTTAGGGCCTGGGTCTGGGAGCCCCTGGCCATCGGGCAGTACACATCTGGCTTTTGGCGTGGAATAAGTCAGACAGAGAGGGCCGGTGTGACCTGGCCTGTTTTCCACCTGTTGCTCACTGCTGCTTGTGCTTAGCCTTTCATTCTCCTGTTCGCTCATGAAAGGCTGGCTGGAGAAAGGCAAAGTGGAGAGAGGGCTGGGGGTGAAGTCCTCGCTCCCTGTCATGTGGCCAGGGAAGATGAGATCCGAGCATGCAGGTCAGGAAGGAAAGCACGTTGTCCTGAGACCTCTGTCCCCTCACAGAGCCTGGGTAGCAGCGAGCAAACTCCAGCGCTGCCCAAACAAAACTCCTCCAGACCCCACACCGCAGCCTGGCTTCCTCAGCCTGTTGGAATACAAGTGCGCCTGGGGTCCTCTGGGTGCCTTTGGGAGCCCTTGATGGCCAAGCCGGGAGGAGGTAGGTGTCATACTCCCCGGAAGATCCACCCCGTTAATATTTTTCCAGCAAGATAGTAACACACTCGTTTTAGAATTTCTCCGTGGCGGGCATCGGCAGGATTTGGGGCCCCACCAAAGGAGATGCAGGCAGAGAAGCCAAGCTGCCCTGCAGTGATTCGGCCCCAGGAGGACAGGCCAGTGCCCCCTATCACTGGAGCAGGGCTTCTAGGAGAGCTTAGAAGAGTGGCTGGGGTCTGACTCAGCCTCTCCCCCAACCCTCCCTCAGTCCACTTCGTTCTCGTCTCTGAAAGCTGCTTCTCAGCCATTTCCCAGGAACGACTGACTCATGATCCCAAGCTGTCTCACCAGGGAAAAATGCTGCAGCGCCCGTCCACGATTGCAAGCCATGGGCACGGCCTCTGTCCGAGTGGGCCCAGCCATCCTAAACAAACAGGCATGTCTCTTTCTGGAAACGAGACACAGAGCTCTCAGGAGAACCTCTCTAACTAACAATCAAAAGGCTCATTATACCTGGAGATGGGGTGGGGGACGTTATAGATTCTAGGATTCGTAGAGCAGTTGTGATGCGCAGTCTGATCATTCTGCGACCAAGCTGGTCCTCAAGGTTCTGGAAGGGAACAGGATCCGTCCTGGGCACCAGTAAAAGTACCCTCAAAGGATGGGATTCTTAACCCTTTGCGAGCTGTGGATGTCCTTGGCTTTTTTGGTGAACCTTATGTACCTTAACAAAAAAAAAAAAAAAAAAAAAAAAAGCCGTTTTGAAATGGGATCACAAAGGATACCAGTTAAACTGAAATAGTTATCAAAGTAGCGAACATATATAAATATATCACATATTTGTTTTGTTACTAAGTGCTTCCTAACACATTAAATAAGATCTACAAGTAGGTCTCATAACTACTGTAATTTCAAGGCAGTGATAGTTGGAGACTCCTTCTATGACCGTAATATGAAATAAAAATGTCTGTGATTTCTCCTGGTGACAAAGTCATGGGTTCTGTAAATATTACAAGAGTGTGTTGTCAGAATTCATAATTGAAAGGAATGCTAACTTTCAGTTAGAGGTCAGTGAAAATAGAAAAGTAATTTTTTCCTGCATTCAACTTTACGGACTCTCTAAATTCCGTCTATGAACCCTAGGTTGGAAGCCGCCTGCTAAGGCAACACAGAAACCTAGTTAATTGATGGTGGTGGTGGTGGTGGTGGTGGTGGTGGTGGTGGTGGTTTTTTCTGATTCTTCAGCTAAGTTCACTGTTGACTTTACAACTTTTTCTGATACAGTACTGTACTTTCTTCTCACTGACAGAGCACAACCGGGGAACTTAGGTTCCGGTCCCCGCTCCTCGCTTGTGTGCTGTGTGACGTTGGGTGACCTGCTAAACCTCTCTGAATTTAGTTTTCTTCTCTGTGAAATGGGAATAACAAGAGTATCCTCCACCTAGTGTTGACATGAGGATTAAATGAGGCGGTGCTTGTAAAACATCCCGGCCCTGTGTTAGCCCTTAATAAAGACTAGCCGTGATAACTACCCACAGGGAAAGAGTTCAGAAGCCAAAAGCCTGTCCGTGTGTGACCATCAATAGTCATCTGCATTCCCCTTTGGTGATTTATCTATTTGCCATCTCTACGATCCCAGAGTGGAAGGCAGAGGACACACAGACAGGGGAGGGGCACCGGTGTGCTAGAGCCGGCGCATACCTGCTCCTGAAAGCCAAATGTCACATTTGCAGGAATTTTGTTGGTGGCCAGATATCAGCCCCAGTGAGAGCTTTTCCCCCTGAAGAGCTGCCTGTTAATTATTCACCAGCACAGTCCTAGAAGGTAGGGGGGGTGAGGGGCTCCTCTGCCCACTGGGATGGTGGGACAACCTCTGCTGTATCTGGGGAAGGTGTGAGACGTCAGACGGGTTTCGGAAAAGAAAACTAACTGTTCCTCGTGATGTAAGTTAATTTCATTCTCAGTCTATTGATTCTTCTATCTACAGAGTTTGAGATCAAGGAAAGAACAGGTTTTTCTTGATTAATGTTCTCAGTTCTTGATAATTACTTTCATTTCAGCAATTCTGCAAAGGGATCTGTTTTGAGATAAGGGGGGGGGGACCTCTGTTCTCTTTATCTGCAGAGTACAGCATTTTTTTTATTTAAAATCCAACATTTTTATGTACTGGTAGCTTACTTCCATGTCAGTTTTTATCTAAGATTCCAGTGCCGTCTTCTTGGAGAGTATTGCAAAGGCACACAACGGAAAAGGGAGTTTACTGATTATGCAGCCCTGTTAGCATTACTTGAGTCCAAATGTTGGCTTAGATGGTGTTTTCAGAACCCGTAAGTGGATGTTTATGTCGGCGAATGGAAGCGCTGAGTAGCTAGACTTGCAGGGCCAACGCGGGGGAGGCCGTCCTGGGGTGGTGGTTTGCTCAAACATTGGCATTTGGTTGCATGAGCTGTTTTCCAGCGCTTCTCGGCTAGCTAGCCATGGTCTCTAAGCTGGTTGTATTTGCTGCTCTCCACCTGGTATGGATACGAGCACGTGATGGAGAAAGGAAATGTGGTGGAGGTGGCACGAGAGAGGACTTGGGACTACAGAGAAGGATGGCCACAGCCTCTCGTGTGGGCATGCTGTGGGGTGCTCCACAGGAGAAAGCGTGCAGCTCAACTCTCTGTGCCTTGGGGAATTCTGCAGAGACGGGGCAGCCCGCTGAGCTCTTGGTCCCAGTCTCCTCCCACTCGCATGTGGTTGCCCTTGGATCATAGGCCTATGATCTCATGAAGTGTGGGTACAATCAATTGGTTGGGTACTTTGAGACATGCCACTCTTTCCTATCTCTGTGATCAGCATCACTGGGGTCCACACAATGGTAGCCCATGTCTCTGGCTCTCCTCTTGTGAAAACCTCACTCGATTGGATAATATGTCTGGCTGGCTGCTTAGTAGTAGATAGACGAGCTGGCCTCATCATCCGGACTGGATATTAATACGGTCATTACCCAAAGATGACAAGGAGTTAGGAATGGGGCCCATCACTGCCAAGATGGGCTCTGGCTTCTGGAAGCAAAAGTCGTCAGTGGACAACCTAAAATAAAACAAGCCACTCGAGTAGTCTGGGTTCATCCATTTCTCTGGTGTGCCGTGGTTAGTGCACTTCAGAGAAGAGAGAGTGGGCAGCCGAGTAGCCTTGCCACAGAATATGTGGCTCTTTCAGCACGGTCTCCATTCACGTGGGCTTATACCTGTGGCGATTGCAAATTGTTCCTATCAAAATGTACCTGCTTTCCAAAATGTGTTTTTTTTAAATGTAAGTTTCACTTAGGAATGGGGTGGGGAGGGGAGATGAACATAATATAAAGTAAGGCAGCGAAATTGGCTCCTATAATTGACATAGAAATGGGCTGTGGGTATCATTGTCAGAAATTGAGCCTGACCTTGAACATGAGGGTAGTGAGCCCATAGGAACTGGGTGGGTCCCTTCCCCCTCTTGTTTTGCGAGTGCCCCGTGTGTTCTGGGCCCAGATGGGAACGGGACTTCCTGGAGGGCACGGATCACGGTCCCACCTCACATTGTTTCTCACCCAGAGAGGACACTGAGACCCATAAAAGGGGCAGGGACTGCCCAGACCCCATGGCAAGGGAGCAGCGAAGCCTCACAAATCCCAGCATCCTAACTCCAGGGCCAGCTCTTGGCTCTGTAGACTGTCTGAAGCCTGCTTAGGTCTCCTCTGCTGTCTGTCACCCAACTGTGTTTGCACCCAAGCTAGGAATTTTCAAACGTTGGGACCCTTTCCAGGGGGGATTCCCACACCTGCTCCTTTACTGCATGCCCGGCCCTCTTCCAGGACTGAGTGTTCAGCATGGGGCTCACGTTCTCGCGGCAGAGAGACTGGACAGAAAAACAGCCAGCGTTGCTCTGTGACCATGACAACATTTCATTCCACCCAGCAGTGATTGCCACATTGGCCTGGTTCCCCTCTGCCAGGCCCTGGATTGGGGCCCAGAGGCAGACAACGCCACGAGCTAACATTCTGTGGGGCTTACTACGTGACAGCACCTGTTCTGAGCACATTACAGGTGTCATGGCTTTGATCTTCGTCACAGCCCTATGGGCAGAGGCAATTACCACCGTCTCTCTTTTACAGTTAAGGAAACATAAACAGAGAGTTTGAGTCACTTCCCCAAGGTCACATAATTAATCAGTGGCAAAGCTGAGGTTCAAACCCATATCATCTGGCGCCAGAGTCTGTGTTTTTAACTACTCAGCTACTATACGGCCTCTTGGGACTGCACAGAATGTCAAGTCCAGATCCCACCCAGTTCAAGGAAGGCCCAGCAGAACAGCCATTCCGGGGTCCACCCTAGGTCCTCGCCACTAAGGGTGAGTGCCTTCACTCCCAAAGGAGCTCTGAGGTAGCCAGCTGGGTATCACAGTGCCCCGCCAGTACCCCATTCCCCTTCCTCAGCCAAAGAACCCCTCTCTGGGACAGGAACCCCAGCCCTGTTTGCCTCACAAAATGGTTATAAGGCTCGGAGGAGCCAGCTCTGATAGCACCAGTTTCTGGCACCCCCCGAAAAGTTTAGCAGCGCTGACCACCTCTCCCTGCCCCCAGTCTAGCCCCAGTAGGTTTTGTAGAGAACCAGATACCGTTGTCTCACTGGACCAGCTGGAGGAGACCTGTGCAAGTTAGAGCAGCGGCTGCCTAGAGGCAGTCTGTCAGTTTGCCTGGGATGCTGTCCCCACAGGCCACACTGCCCAGTCCTGAGTTTGACCTACAAACCCACCCAATGGGACCCTTTGCAGCCAGGGTGGCTTTCTCTGGCCCATTTCCCTTTGTCCTGGGTCCCAGCAAGCCATCTGTGGGAGCCACTGAGACCACTTGGTTTTACTGGCCGGTGTGCTTTACAAATCATTATTTTTTGTCAAATTTAGGGAATCGAAATATAGCAATTAAACCCGTGTGATCTACGACAGCATTAAAAGTTAAGGATGTAAAAGTGCTCCCACAAAATGTTCTAGAGCTTAAATGAAACGCTGTTAGTGTGGATGTACAGATTCTCATCGAAGGAAACGTAATCACTCAGGAGGAAGAGAAAAGTCCATGTGCTGGCAAACCAACACCACTGGGATTCGCTTTTGTACTTCTCGCTGCAGACGATAAGGCGGGGCCCTGAGACGGGGCACCCGGTGTCGGAACACATCAAATCAATCATAATGAGTGCGAGAGGGAAAGAGTTCAGTTGTCTCCACAGGCCCACTCTTAAGCGGGGCTGGGGGGACAACAGGTGACACCAGGCTGACTTCTGTTCTCCTCACACTGCACCCCTGGGCTTCTGCAGGCTGTCCCCCATCCACACAGCTGGAGGCTCCCCCCGCTGCCCTCACACCCCCTGGGGCTCCATTCTCAGGCTGTTCCCTTCGGGGAGACTCACTGTCAGCCTGCTCCCCGCGTCGCCTGCATTCTGTCTGGGACATTCAGCCATCGCCGGAAGGAGGGGGAGGGAGGGGGGCCCAGGGAGATTCCCAAGCTTACCCCAGACCAGACCGGTTAGGAGTCTGTTAGGGAGGTGCATCTTTTGCCTCCCACCTTACCCAGGAACAGCGCTTTCTGATGGAGTCAGGCCCGGGAAGAAAGCCCTGAGACAGGGCAGACCAGAAGAAAGCCTCTTTGACCAGGAAGAAACAAGTGTTTAGAGCCCATCACACCAAGAGTAAGACTCCAGATCTCCTGGAGATGCCTCAGAGTCAGGGGCAGAGAGAGAGCCAGGGGAGGCGTGCGCCCCCTGAAGGTGGCGGACAAACACCACAGCCTGGCTTCCCGGGCTCGGGAAGGGACTCTGCGGGCAGAGATGCAGAGATCGAAAGGGCTGGTGGTGCTCTTTGGTACTGAGGGGAGAGCACTCGCTAACCAGACCGTGACCCCTTGTCACGGAGCATTAGGGAATCACTCACATCTGCAAAGAGGAACCATAAACCTCCAGATGGGCACGCACTTCCCGACTGCCGGAGAAGTTCCCCGTGCTGGATCTGTCACGTAGCGATGGTTAGGGTGGAGTGGCTTCCGGGAAAAACTGTAGAACGTGCCCTTTGAAAAAGTGAGTGAATGCGTGCTGAGAAGAGGAAGCCTGTGAAAAGTGAGTCTAAAACAAAAGCAGAAGGAGTGGGGATCCCTCGGAGCCTCCGGGGGTTCATTAGGAGCAACCTGTGTGGGTGGGGATAGGCCCCTTTTCTGGTGGAATTGCTCACTGGGCAGGTAGGTCAGAGAAAAGGAAGCAAGTGTTGTTAAACCTCAGCAAAGCATTTGGCGGTGTCTGTTGTGAAATCCTTGTTTACCGCCCAGTTATGTGATTGTGTAACCAATTAAAGGACTGAATCCCAAGGCCATGGGTAATGGATTAATGTACTCCCTTGGGGAAGGAAGTCTAGAGGCAAGTCCCCAGCCTCCCTCCTGGCTGGTTTCACTCGTTCCTCAATGATCTGGATGAGAACACAGAAACCCAGATCTGGTATTTGACTGTGACATAATGCCAGAGGATGATGATTCTCTGTGGCATGAACTTGGGATCTGAAGAGATCTGAACAAGCTTGAAATTGTCATGGGAAATTTAACAGGGACAAGTGGAAGCTCCTACATCTAGGTTGTGAACCCATCTGCCCAAGTGTAGGATGAGGGAACGGTGGCTTGCGAAAAAAATAGGGACTTGTAAACTTTTAATTGACCGTAACATCAGTGTAATTAGCAGTGAGCTGAGCCTGCCAGCAATGTCACCATGATCTTAGGCTGCGGTGGCCATGATGTCCCACTGGGTGTGATGGTGGAACTGCCGTTATGGCTGTCCCTGGAACCTGGAATTCAGTTCACACATGTAGCCGGCAGCCTCCTGAGCCGGACTTGAACCCAGCACTCTTATTCCAACTTCAGAGTTTTTTCTTTTTCTTTTTTTTCAAGACTTTATTTATCTATTTGACACAGAAAGAGACAGCAAGAGAGGGAATACAAGCCAGGGGAGCAGGAGAGGGAGAATCAGGCTCCCCACTGAGCAGGGAGACTGATGTGGGGGTCGATCACAGGACCCTGGGATCATGACCTGAGCCGAAGGCAGATGCTTAACCCACTGAGCCACCCAGGTATCCCGAGAGTTTTCCATAAACACCCATGCAGGACCCTGAATACCCAGCCTTGCATTCATTTCATTCTGATTCTTCTGAGTATATTAACAAATGCCCTGAGAGTTGGAAACATTTTAATGGAAAGCAGAGACCCTATCAGCCTCTGTAGATATGCAGGCTACTCCCTCTAACTTCTGATACCCAAGAGAAACTCAACAGAGGTACTCTTTCATAAAAAGCAATTTCTTAGAGGTGCTTGGATGGCTTAGTGGGTTGAGCTTCTGATTCTTGGTTTTGGCTCAGGTGGTGATTTCACGGGTCGTGGGATTGAGCCCCACATTGTGCTCTGCCTCAGTGGGGAGTCTGCTTCAGGATTGTCTCCCTCTGCCACTCCCCCCACTCCCTCTTTCTCTCTCTGAAATAAATCAAATAAATCTTTTTAAAAGAGAAAAAAAAAGAAATTTCTTAAATAAATAAGAACTTAATTTCAGAAACCACCAAAGGTTTCTTAACCATTTTAAAAGGTACATATTATTAAAACAATACCTTTTGGACGCACTAAGTTTGTATAGCTAACAGAACTTTACAATACCTTAACTTTGCTGCAATAGAGAATGAAAAGTGTGTCTCTTTTCTTGTACCTTCTGCACAAGTCTCTCATCCTTTTTTTTGTATAAGTGAAAGAGGAAGGATGAATCAGGATGACACAGACAGCTTGCTTAGATGAATGAGTGGACGGCTGACCGGACGGATGGACTGCAAAGTCTTGGCACAGAAGTGTTTGTTTGGAATGCTTCTGAATTCCTAACCAACTTCGTGCACAGTGGACAGATGGTAATGCAGGACACTCCACTGAAGAGCTCTAGCTCTTTGAACCCTTAAACCCCAGAAACGTACATTTGCATTTGGTCCAAAGATGGAGTTAACTATATCCACCCTTGAAGGAGTTAGAGCAGGGACTCGTGAAGTTTTGGAGGTGGACCTGATTCGGATCATGAAGAGAATGGTCCAGAAGGAATAAATGCAGCGGGTCAGGTCGGACTCAGGAAAAGCTCGAGTTGTGAGCCTCCTAAGCCCGACACCATCCAGTCGTTTTCCTGAAACTTCCTCCTCCTGATGAACTAGCACATGGCACAGGTGGCCTCCACAGGGTTAAGCTCCAGCTGATGGCATGGGTTTGCTTTTTTCTGTCTCAGCAAGACAGGTTTAATCAAGAAAAGATGTTTGTGCAGTCCGTCTTAGCATCTGGGTTTATGGGATGGGTCAGTTGCTTGCATTCAAGACTGGCTTGGGACTTGGCAGTCTCTCTTTCACTTGGGGTAGATCAGAGCAGCGTGGTCTCGTGTTTTCTAAGGCAGCAAATGCGGCATAGGACTGGCACTGGAAATCGGCTCATAGAGTCTGAACTGTGGAAATTCACTCTTGGCGATTGAGCAGAGCAGCCTGCGAAAGTATTCGTGTCCGTCTTCCCTCTTGGCCTGTGTAGAAGCTTCTGCACACATTGCCTTCTCTCGCCTGCTTATTGTGCCCGCTCGTCTGTGTCTTGGTGACTGTGTCCTGGGAGGAAAGTTCGTGAACTGTTTCCGAAATGCACAGCAATTTCCCCACTTTCTTTGGAAGCCAGAGCCATTGTTGCCAAGTTGTGATAAATATCTTGAAAATTAGATTGTTTCCTCCAAATACGGTGGTAGCAGGCTTAACTGTTTTCTTTCATTTGTGAAATAATATCAGAAATATTTGCAAAGAAGCGTTTCCAAGAATAGATAGAATTTATTTCATCATAGTAAGTCCTGAAAGCACATTTTCCTCCCATCAAACGAGATTTCACATGAAGTCTGTGAGTGTCACACTAGGGTTTTTTCCTATTATTCTAAATCCGTCTAAAGAGTGGAATGTGTTCAGGGAGACAACTTAAACATGGGCTCTCCATACATCTTTTCTGGCCTAATAATGGTCTTTATTTTCAAAGACATGGCTGCTCCTTTCCTTCTTTTAACTCACTGCTCCTACGGGCCACTGGCTAAGCCCTGTTCCTTCCTTCTGTTTGCCTTCTTAGGGTTAGAAAGTGGGAGGAGAGAAAGCCGCAGCTAACTTCTCAGTTGGACCCACCGCAGTGTAACAGGAGATAGAAGGCTGGACCGAGGGTGCAGTGCAGACCTACGGGGACACCTCCTCGCCACACCCGAGAACAAGTGCCCACATTCCCCAATTAGCTGTGGTCTTGGCTCCTCCCACTTTCTTTTTAGAATGCTTTGGCCTCTGAGGGGGATGAAGAATTCTTGAGCATTGTCCTACTTAGAGATCTGGGGCCTCTGATCCCCAGATCTCCTTGTTTAACAATCCGGGAGTCGGGGAGTTGGTTTCCTGCGGAAAGAGAGGACCCAAGCTCCACCCAGTCCCACTGGGAGTCCAGAGCCAATCATCCTAAGAGCAAAGGGGATCCTGGAGCCCGAGGTTCGTGGAGGTCAAGGGATTTGGGTAAGATGGAAGTGGAGCCCAGGTCCCCCGGCTCCCATGTTCCACCCACGATTTCTCCTCGGCCACCAGCTAACAGCACACTGCACACCTTTACTCACCAGCTTTGTCTGTGGTTATGGCAGGCACCTGGGCCCACGTGGCACATGTTTACAAGCTCTTTCTGCACCTGAAGCTATTGCCTTCTGAAGTTGCTACAAAAGCAAACCTCCTCCCTAGCCCAGCATCGTCGGTGACTCTTGTATGTTAAGTTCCCGGACAACACTGTTTGGGCAGTAATTTCGAGAGGAAATGAACCTTGCTGGAGTGTGTGCCTTAAGGCAAGCGGTAGGCAGGGCTGCCAAGGAGGAGCGCGGCTCCAGCTCTCTTCCCTCTGCCGGCCACTGCTGCAACCAGCTTAGAGACGGAGCACTTTCTCCAGGGCCCCTGGCGCCATGGTGTTTGCCAGGGGCAGAGACGGGGGGACATGTGTGTGTCTGTGAGACAGTCTGTATGTGTCTGTGTCTGTGTGTGTCTGCGTACCTCTGTTTCTGTATGCACGTGGGACTGTGTGCATCTGTGTCTCTGTGTGTTTCGGGATGCAAATGCAACAGCATCTGTGTGTGTGTGTGTGTGTGTGTGCGCGCACACACGTACATAGGTGACTACATACTTGTGATTGTGTATGTGTTTCCATGCGCATGTACAACTGTGCACACCCGTGTCTGTTGTGTGTATGTTCATGTCTGGCCCTGCAGAGGACACCAGAGCAGTTTCCCAACACCCTCCAACACAACCCCAAATTGTGTAGTCTGCTGTGGAGAAGCCCAGAGAAACTGGGCTTCTAGGCATCCAGTCCATGGAAGGGGCAGCACGTCGTGGGCCCAGCCTTCGTTTGCGCAGCCGTGCGAAATCCCGGGGTTCTTTCACTTCTCAAAGTGTGTGATGGCTGTGACAGGAAAAGATAATGCTGAACAAGTCCAGTACAGAAATGAGCTCTTGACAAAACTTGGCCTCAGATCACCTACAGGCTAGTCCCGCTGCAGTCAATCATGTGACAAGATCAGCGTTGTCACCTCTGCTATAAGACTGTCTTGGTCTGCCCTAATTTGTTGGTGTCCGCATGTTCCAGAAGCCTCTGTTCTCTGCTTGCCGTAATGGGTGACCATCATGCACTGCTCAGTCTCAGAGTCAAATCCACATCAGAGCAGGGCCAACTGGAGAAACAGTGCTCTCAGCTGACTTTTCGGTCTCTCTACAACTCTTGGGTCCTTGAAGCAGGACTTTGCCATCCAGGCCTACTCTGTGGAAGACCTGGCCCCAAGCAGTTTTGGTACACGGCACCTAGATGGGGAGGGGCATTTTTAACATTAGCGGCATGATATCCCAAAGCCCAAAAGAGGCTAAGTGGGGAGTTCCTGGGTAGCAGCAGCGGCTGTGTCAGAAGTATAATTGGAGCACCTGGGTGGCTCAGTAGGTTGGGCATCTACCTTTGGTTCAGGTTATGGTCCTAGGGTACTGGGAACAAGCCCTACATTTGGGCCATCTGCTGGGCAGAGAGTCTGCTTTTCCCTCCCCCTCCACTGGCCTATCCTGCTGCTTGTACTCTCTCTCTCTCAAATAAATGAATAAAATCTTTTAAAAAATTAAAATCAACCGGAGCCTGAGATATCATGTCCACATCAACCTGGTTAAGCTTTTTAGTAATGATCTAGATCACTGGAGAAAGGTCGCCAGCAACAGGAGAAAAGGCCCTTTGACATCGCATTTCACAAGGAGTTAGTCGTACTAAGAGTAGAGGAGAGATGAATGGACAAAGAAGAGGTGGTATATATCCATGATGGACTACTACTCAGCCATGAAAAAAGGACAAAATTTTGTCATTTGTGAAGATGTAGATGGAGCTAGAGCGTATTATGTAAAGTGAAATAAGTCAGTCAGAGAAAGACAAGTACTGTATGATTTCACTCATATGCAGAATTTAAGAAGCAAAAAAAAGGAGCAAAGGGAAAACAGAGAGAGACACAAAGGAAGAAACAGATTCTTAACTCTAGAGAGCACACTGATGGTTACCAGAATGGAGATGGGGGTGGTGGGGGAAACAGGGGATGGGGACGAAGGAACCCACGTGTTGTGATGAGCACAGAGTGACGTATGAAAGTGTTGACTCACTATATCATACACCTGAAACTAATATTACACTCTGGTAACTAACTGGAATTAAAATAAAAACCTTAAAGAAAGAGAAGAGGATATAAATTTTCTTTCTTCCAAATACAAGATGACTCATACTTTCTCTAAAAGGAACATCTTTCTAAAACCCTGAGTTAGATGAGGGAATGATAACAATTTGGGCTTTATAAAAAAGCTCAATTAGTATATCATTCACATACTCTACAGTTCATTCTGAATGTGTACAAGTGAATGAGTTTCAGTGTATTCACAGGCACGTGTAACCATTCTCACAATTAATTCTAGAACATTTTTGTCCCCCTCAATAGAAACCCATGTCCATTCCTCCACATTCTCCTCTCTCCCCACAGCCCTAGGCAACCACAAATCTCCTTTTATCTCTACAGACTCGTCTGTTCTGGACATTTCACAAAAACGGAATCATTTAATATGTGAGGGTCTCTTGTGCCTAGCATCTTTCACTTAATAACATGATTCCAAAGTTCCTCCATGCGGTAGTGTGTGTCACATTTCATCCCTTTTCATGGTTGAATAACATTCGGTCTTATGGAAAGACCACATTTGGCTTCCCCATTCACCAGTTGATGGGCATCTGGGTTGTTTAAACCTCGTGACTAGTGCTACTAGGAAGATCCACGTGCAAGTTTTTGTGTAGATGTGTTTTCAGTTCTGTTGGATGTACACCCGGGAGCGGAATTGCCGAATCATGTTGCTACTCTATGTTTAACTTGTTCAGCAGCTGCCAAACTGTTTTCCGGAGTGGCTGCACCATTTCACATTCCCACCAGCAATATTTGAGGATTCCAATTTTTCCGAATCACTTTGGGCTTTTTCAAAGTCAACTTTTAAAAAGTAAAAACAGTGTTTTAGAATACTGATATACTTATTAGCACGAGGTGATAATTACATGCCTTGCAGCTCTTCTCACTGTCAAAGCAGTCCTTTTAAATGGACAGAATGAAGGATGTGTTATGAGTTCCTAAGGACACATGGGCTCCAACATACCACATCATGAAGGCTCTAGGCTGAAGGACTGCTTTAGGGGTTTCTAGTCAAACCTTCCACCCAAGCTCGAATCCACTTTGTGGATGCATCCAGAAGATAGTTCCTGACCTCCTACTGTGCTCTTAATTCTATAGAGAAGCACATGTAAGCCATATTTCCTTCCCTCGGAGGGCTTACAGACCACAGGGGAGCCAAATGTTAGAAAAGTACTTTCCGCCATGCGTGATGGGGACACAAAGGGAGCTCTTCATGTGTACTGTGTAGGAAGGTTGGGGAGAGCCAATAGAAATGCTGTGTAAATTGCCAAGCCAGATGCCTGGCTCATGGTGGGTGCCTCTCCAGAGCCCCATAACTCATGACTGAGAAGCCGGCCTTCCAACTTCAGGGCCTGTCATTGGGCTCCAAAGTCCTGCCTGTACTATTAGCTAGAAGACTGACCTCTTTAACCCTTGACCTGCCTGTCTCCAGCCTGGGTCTAAATCCTACTGAAACCTACTGGAACCTGAATCCTATTGGAACCAGGGCATCCTACTTGACTCACGCCCAGCTTAACACCAAGATTGTGAGTAGCAGATAGTAATTATGAACAGTTAGCCAGTACCTTTTAGAGCAGGGTGACCTGCTATGATCAGCAGCCACAGTGGCCATGGTGGATGGCAGTGAGCTTCGGGGTCTGTTCATCATGTGCTATCTCTGCCTATCAGCAGCCCCACACTTCCCACCATCTGGCCTAGAAATCTGGAAGATAGGCATGGCCTTAGCTTCTGGGTCTGTGCGCAGCCAAACATCAAGCCAAGGGAATCCTCCTTCCCTTCATGCCCTTGCTTCTTTTCCAGTCCCACATGCCCCTGCCCCCAGCCCCCAGTTTTGTCTACAAAATTTTATAAACTGTTTCCCATGAGCAAAGCGTTGTGTCCGGTGGTTTGGTTCAGAGCCACCTGGAAGAAGTAGGATGACCCCTGGCTTCAGGTTAGTGGGGTGGGCAGAGAAATAAGAGTTCAGATCTGGGTGTTCTTTAAGTGCCTAGAGCCAAAAACTGCCCTGGACTGTGAACACTCCAGCTCTTAGTCATCCTAATGAAAGATAATCTTTCATCTCAGAACAGTAAGCCAGCCCAGGAGCTCAGAGTACCAGGGAGTATGCTGTGCTGTGGACACAGGCCAGTCCTTGCCGGCACTTGTGCCTTCCCCTACATTTTTGTCCCCAGTGTGTGAGTTTGTTGGGGATGCCATAACAAAAATTCCATAGACAGGGTGCCTTAAAACACATACATCTGTTATCTCACAGCTCTAGGAAGTAGAAGTCTGAGATCAAAGTGTCAGGAGGGCTGCACTCCCTCAGAAGGGGCCACGGAAGGGCCTATTCCTGCTCTCTCTTCTAGAGCGTGGTGGTCCCTTGGCTTGTGGCAGCATCACTGCCATCTGCACATGACATTTTCCCTTTGCCCATGCCTCTGGGTCCAAATGCCCCCTTTCAATAAGGACATCAGTCCTAGCGAATTAGGGGCCCATCCTGCTCCAGGGTGATCTCGTCTTAACTCCTGACACCTGCAATGACCCTATTTGCAAATAAAGCCACATTGTGAAATATGGGAAGGAGACACAATTCAACCTATAGCACCGTGTGTGTGTTTGGAAACAGATTTGAATTATTTATCCATCAGCATTTCAGATGTGTTCATCCACAAACCCATTTGAAACCTGGAAGTCTTTTGGGTTTTTCTTTGCTTTGGGGGCTAAATTTCACCCTTGAAAAAATGAAGACCCTCCCCAGAGAAAGAAGACCTCCTCCTCCTGAACGTCCTCTATCCCAACCAAAAATCTGCCCAACAACCTGGAGCCTCATGATAGGACACTGACCTCAGGGGTCTCCTGGGAGTGGCTGAGTCTATCTCCTCATCCTCGCCCCATCCAGGGGATACAGGGGAAGAAGCAGTCAGGTTGATGGACACACTCAGCTCTGTCAGTGCACCCGAGAAGTAGACACTCAACTTGCCTTTGCAGTGCAGCATGCTGTTTGGACCTTCCAGTCTGAAGCCCAAGGCTCTTCCTGACTGAGCTGCTAGGGGCTGGGGGCAAAACTCCTTGTGCTTTTTTTTTTTAAGATTGTATTTATTTATTTGAGAGAAAGAGAGAGAGAGAGTACAAGGAGTTGGGGAAGAAGAAGAAGGCTCTCTGATGGGCAGGGAGTCCAACTTGGGACCTGATCTCAGGATCCTGGGACCATGACCTGAGCTGCAGGCAGATGCTTCACCAACTGAGCCACCCAATGCCCCTCCTTTGTGCTTTTAAAGAAGATTTCAGGCCTTCAGGGATGCTCCAGCAATATCCTCGTGCTCCTCTTCCTTCCTTGCCAAGTGCCTATAACTTGGCTCCTTGTTTCCTTCCTCAGGCATTGCCTGCAGCCAGGTGGCAGCAAGGTAAAACTGGCCCCAGCTGGCACTTGGAGGTGGACATAAGGGATCTGGCAGACTCCACAGACCCGGGAAGCAAGAAGTCAGGCACTAGAGGCATGGCTAACACGGGGAGGGGGGAGCCAGCGAAAACCGCAGAGGTACTAGTGTGCCTTTGGAGCACTGGGGTGGGTGGCCAGGGGCTTCCAGGTATGTGCTTAGAGCAAGAGCCACAGGCTTCTGTTCTGAAGTTGAGGTGGAAGACAATAACCCCTTGCCTCACCACGATCCCCATGGGCACAGGCTACAAAGTCACAAAACATGTGCTTTCTGACTTTGTAGCCTGTGCTCATGGGGATAGGGGTGAGGATGGGGCACGTTTTCTTTCTGTATGGAAGCCAAACATAGATATGTATGAAGTGGAACGTTGAATATGTGTGGATTTGTGGGAATGAAATCCAAAGTGTGTGTGGCAGATGGCTCCAGGGTACATCTATAGCCCTGGACCATGCTTGGGTAAGAACAAATGCTGGGAGTTGGTTGCCTTTTATGCAAGGGGCATAGGCTTCCCTAATAGGTGCTCATGGGAATTGCCAGGGGACTAGGAGCCCAGGTGGGCCTCATGGGTGGAAAGGTGGCAGAGCCCCTGCTGTGGACAGAAAGGTCTGCCCAAGCGCTGTTTCTCAGGCCCGGGTTCATCTAGAGGGAAAGAAGAACCGAGACCAAGGCCCAAGGCTGATATGCTGGGGGTGGGACACCCCTTCTGACTTGGACCAAACAAAGGCCATTTCCAGGCGGGGACCTCCTAACAGCATCTCCCCCACTCCGCGGATTGGCTGTGCTCTCCAGCCCTGGTCCAGCCAGTACCCAAGGGCTCTGATGTGGTGCTGGGCCAGTAGGCTGCTACTGAAGACAGAGAATCAAGTCTTTGTTCTGGAAGCTCTGGCCATTACCCCTACTTGTCCCCTTTACGTTGGCTGCTGGGAGCCACAAAGGGGCAGGACAAGAAATCAGTGGAGTGGAGTCTTTAAAAGCAATAGCGGCATTTTTTTTTTTTTTTTTTGCCTTTTTTCTTTAGAGCTGAATGGGTAGCTTGTTTGATGTGGATAGGTTTTGTGTTGCCAGCCCTGAAATAAGATCCCGGCCTCCGTCCCCCACACGGGCTCCAGATGCCGGGCCAGGGAGTTAGTGATGGCCTCTGTGGAAAATGGGGTCTCTTTTTTCCAGTTTTCTTTGGGTGCATTGTACGTTTTATGCCATTTTGTCCCCAGACCTTAGTATTTGAGTGAGGTCACAGCCAAGGCCTTGGGCTCAATCCCTAAAACACTCAAGAAAGATTTGGGTGGTAATTGTTTTTTGAAGAATAAAAAGGTCTGTACAAACGTCTGTATGTTGCTTTAAAAACGAACATTCCTTAGGACATGGCCCAGAAGCCAGAAGAAGAATTGGTGTCCCCCTGGATGTGGACTTTGACATCTGTTTTGAATAGCAGTTCGTGGCTTATTTTGAAGTAATGACAGATTCAGGGGAAATTGCAAACATGGTACAGAGGTCTCCTGTGGTTACACCTTATATCCCAGTTTTATAATATCAAAACCAGTAAATCAATATTGCCATGGGTTTTTTCCTAATGAGTCTCATTATGGGTCTTTAGTGTGGACATACATTTTCATTTTTTTCGGGATAAATGACCCTGGAATTCAATTGCTCTGTCCTCTGATACTTGTATGCTTACTCTTAGAAGAAACTACTGAACAATCTTACAGAGTGTCTGTACCATTTTGCATTCCCACCAGCAGCTTCTCGACATCATCACCTGTTTTTGTCATTGTGGCCATTTTTTATTTTAGCTATTCTGATAGGTATGTAGGAGAATTGCATTGAGATTTTAATTTGCTATTCTCTAATGGTTATTGATATTGAACATCTTTGTATGTGCTTATTTGCCACCTGTACGAACTTGACAGTATAATGTCTTTTCACATCTTTTGCCCGTTTTCTATTTGGATAGTAGTAGTTTGTCTTCCTACCATTGAGTGTGGAGATTCTTTATATATTCTAGATACTAGTCCTTTATCAGATATGAGGTAACACATACTTACTCCCAGTCTGTAACTTGTTTTTTTCATCCTATTCAGAGTCTTTTCATAGAGCAAAAGATTGTATTTTCAATAAGGTCTGATTTGTCTATCTTTCTTTTCATGGGTCATGCTTTTGGTATCAAATCTGAGAAAGAACGTTTTGCTTAGCTTTACCTCCTACAGATTTTTTCCTACTTTTTCCCTGAAACACATATAGTTTGACTGTTACATTTAACTCCATGGTCCATTTTGAGTTAATTTTTGTGTAAGGGATAAGATTGAGATTGATGTTCATTTTTTTGTCTATAGATGTTCACTTCCTCCAGAACCCTGTGTTAAAAATGCTATTGGGCGCACCAGATTGCTTTTGCACTTTTGCCAAAAATCAGGTGTATTTGTGTGGGTCTTTTTTTGGTTCTCTGTTCTATTTAATTTATCTGTGTGTCTGTCCCTCTGCCAATACCACACAATCCTTTTATTCATTGATCTTGTATCCCAAGACCTTCCTCAACTCTCTTCTTGGTTCTGTGAGTTTCTTTGTAAATTTCTTAAGGTTTTTCACATAGACAATTGTGCCAACTGCAAATAGAAATAGTTTTACTTCTCCTTTTCTAACACGTATGTCTTTCATTTCATTTTCTTAGCTTAATGGACCAGCTAGAACTTCCCAGTACTATGTTTTTGTTTTGGGTTTTTTAAATTGAGATACATTTGACATACAACATTGTGTAAGTTTAAGGGGTCCAGCATATTGATTTGATAAAAGCAGTGATGAGAGCAGAAATTCTTGCCTTGTTAACAGTCTTATAGGGAAGGCATTTATTCTTTAATCATTAAGTGTGTTGTTAGCTATAGGTTTATTACAGATGTCCTTTATTGAGTTGAGGAAGTTCCCCTCTACTCCTGGTTTTCTGAAAGTTTTTATCACGAATGAATGTTGATTTCTGTGAAGTGCTTTTCATGCATCAAATGATATGATCATATTTTAACAGAAGTTTTTTGCTTCAAGATCATTATAAATGAGCATTCAGTTGTAAGAAAGAATCCAAATAGGTCCCATGTATCCTTCAGCCAACTTCCCCTAATGATAACATCTTGCAAAACTATGATACGATATCATAAGCAGGATGCTGACATTGGTACAGCCAAGGTACAGAACATTCCCATCACCACATGAATCCCTCATGTTGCCCGTTTGTGGATACATCCACTTCCCTCCCACACTCACTCCTTCCTTAACCGTTGGCAACCACTAATCAGTCCACTTCTACGGTTTTGTCATTTTAAGATTGTTATATAAAGGAAATTATGCAATATGTAAATTTGGGGGCTTGGCTTTTTTCACACAGTGTAATTCTCTGCATATTGATCCAGGTCACTGTCTAGATCAGCAGTCATGTCTTTATATTGCTGGTTTAACCATACACCCATCGAAGGACTTCTGGGTTGCTTCCCTTGTTTGGCTATTACGAATAAAGCTATTCTAAACATTCATTTGCAAAATTTTGTATGAACGCAAGTCTTCATTCCTCTGGGATAACTATCCAGGAGTTCAGTTGCTGGGTCATCCAATGGTCGTGTGTTTAGTTTTTAAAGAAACTGCCAAAGAGTTTTGCAGAGCCTGTTTTTGCCGAGTGACTTTTTCATTCCTACCAGCAAAGTATGAGTGATCCAGTTTCTCCCATCATGGTCAATATTTAGTGTGGTCACTATTTTCTTAAAGATGAAAGTCTCATTAACAATTTAGTGTCATTTAATGCATTCACAATGTACTAAAACATTACCTCTATCTAGTCCCTAAACATTTACATCACCCTGAAATAAAACCCTCTACTCATTAAGCAGTCATTCTTCATTCTTCCCTTCCCCCAGCCCCTATCAAACACCAATCTGATTTTTGTCTCTATGGATTTACCTATTCTGGACATTTCACATAACTTCATACAATATGGGACTTTTCACAGCAGGCTTCTTTTCATTTAGTAGCGTGTTGTCAAGTTTCATCCATGTCCTGGCCTTTGTCGGTAACAGTCCATGGTATGGTTGTACAAATTTGTTTATCCATTCACACACTGATGGACATTTGGGTTATTTCCACCTTTTGGTTATCATGGATGATGAACTTAAGAGGATTGCGTGAAAGTGTATGAGTGTCTATTTTTGGTTCTTTTGGATATATATACCTAGGAGTAGAATTGCAGGGTCAGATGGTAATTGTACATTTTACTTTTTGAACAATTGCCAAACTGTTTTCTACAGCACCTGTAACATTTAAATTCCCATCAGGAATGTACACAGGTTCCGATTTCTCCACATTCAACACTCATTATTTTCCTTTCTTTAATTATGCTATCCTAATGGGTGGGAAGTGGTATATCAAGTTTTGATTTGTATTTCCTTAAGGCCTACTACTATTAAGCATCTTTACATAGGCTTGTTGGCCAAAAGTGTATCTTCTTTGGAGAAAGGTCTATTCAAGTCTTTAGTCCATTTTTTAGATTGTATTGCTTGTCTTTTCATGGTTGAGTTGTAAGAGTTCTTTATATATTCTAAGTCATGCTGGATCTTTATCAAATATATGGTTTGCAATAGTTTTCTCTTACTTTGTGGGCTGTCTTCTTACTTTCTTGATAATGTCCTTTTGACACTCTTAATTTTGATGAAGTCTAGTTTATCTATTTTGTTGTTGTTGCTCATGCTTTTGGTGTCATATCTAAGAATCCATTGCCAAATTCAATGTTATAAAGATTTTCCCTTATGTTTTCTTCCACATATTTTATAGTTTTAGCTACTGTGTTTAGGTTGGTCCATTTTGAATTGATTTTTAAATACGGTGTGATGTAGGGGGTCCAACTTCATTTTTTTGCATGTGACTATCCATTTGTTAAGAGACTAGTGTTTCGGGGCACCTGGGTGGCTCAGTGGGTTAAGCCTCTGCCTTCAGCTCAGGTCATGATCTCAGGGTCCTGGGATCGAGCCCCACGTCGGGCTCTCTGCTCAGTGGAGAGCCTGCTTCCTCCTCTCTCTCTGCCTGCCTCTCTGCCTACTTGTGATCTCTCTCTCTGTCAAATAAATAAATAAAATATTTTTTTAAAAAAAGAGAGATACTAGTGTTTCTTCTACCGAATAGTCTTGACACCCTTTTTGAAAATCAATTGGCCATAGATCTATGGCTTTATTTCTGGATTCTCAAGTGTATTCCATTGGCATATATGTTTTTCTTTATGCCAGTAGTGCACCGTTTTGATTATTGCCATTTTGTAGTACGTTTTAAAACTGCAAAGTGTGACTCCTCCAACTTTGTTCTTTTTTAATATTTTTGAGGTGATCACATGATTTTTATTATTTTCCTTATTAATATGGTGGATAATGCATGTTCACCTTTGAATATCAAACCATCCCTGCATCCCTAGAATAAACCTGACTTGATCAGAATGTGTAATTCTCATAAACTGCTAAAACTTTGTTATGGATTTTTGTGTTTATGTGCCTGAGAAATATTAGTCTGTAGACTTCTTTGCACATTCTTCATCTTTACTGTCAGGATAACACAATGATTTGGGAAGTGTCCCCTTTTCTTCTGTTTTCTGAAGAGATTATGTAGAATTGGTGCTAACTCTTCTTTAAACTATTGGTATAATTCTAGTGAAACTGTCTGAGCCTGGAGTTTTCAATTTCTGGAGGTATTTTTTTAATTATGAATTTAATTCCTTTAATAATTATATTGGGCTAATTTTGGTAGTTTTTGCTTTTAGAATAATTGGCTCATTTCATCTAATTTACAAATTTGCATGGGTAGAGATGCTTATAGTATTTTCTTATTACTCTTTACATGTCTACAGAATCAGTAGTAATATTCCCTTTTTCATTTCAATACTGGTCATTTGTCTCTTCTCTCTTTTCCCTTTGTTAGTCTTTCTAGATGCTTGTCGATTATATATATATTTTTTTTCCTAAAAACTACCTTTGCCCCACTGGGCTTCATTTATTTTCTGTTTTCAACATAATTTTTTTTAAGATTTTATTTATTTATTTGACAGAGAGAGATCACAAGTAGGCAGAGAAGCAGGCAGAGAGAGAGAGAGGAGGAAGCAGGCTCCCTGCTGAGCAGAGAGCCCGATGCGGGGCTCGATCCCAGGACCCTGAGACCATGACCTAAGCTGAAGGCAGAGGCATTAACCCACTGAGCCACCCAGGCGCCCCCTTCAATATCATTTCAATAGCAGCATCTATTCTTGATATTCCCTTCTTCTTGTTTGTTTTAGGTTTATTTTGTTCTTCTTTTTCTTGGTTCCTTAGTTGGTAATTCATTGTTTTTAGAATTCTCCTGAATTTCTATTGTAAGCATTTAGTACGGTAAATTTCCCTCTAGCTTTACCTGTGTCCTACAAATTTTGATATATTGTATTTTTGTTTTCATTAAGTTCAATTGTTTTTAAGTAGGCTCCCTGCCCAACATGGAGCTTGAACAAATGACCCTGAGATCAAGACCTGAGCTGAGATTGAGAATCAGATGATTAATCAACTGAGCCACCCAGGCATCCCTAGTATTTTTAAAATTTGTCTTGAGACCTTCTCTTTGATGTATAATTTTTTTTTAATGCGTTGCTTAGTTTCCAAGTGTTTAGAGATTTTCCTATTGTTTTTCTATTGTTGTTTCCTAATTTGATCCCATTATAGTCAGAGAACTCTCAATTCTTTAAATGTTTATGGATTGTTGTATTGTCCAGAATAAGTTTATCTTGATATATATTCCTTGAGTGCTTGAAAAGAATGCAAATTTTACTGTTTTCTTTTTTTTTTTTTGATGGAGTGTTCTCTAAATGTCAGTTAGATCCTGTTAGATGATGATGTTGTTGATTTCTTTGTGTTGATTCTCTATCTAGTTCCATGAGTTGTTGAGAGAGGAAGTTGAAGTCTCCACTATAAATGCGAATTTTTCTATTTCTCCTTTCAGTTCTTTTGATTTTTGGTTCATATGTCATGCAGTTGTGTTGTTTGGTGTGTGCACAGTTAGAATAACTATGTCTTCTTGGTGGATTGACTCTTTTATCATTATGTAATGCCCCTTTCTGTCTCTGGTAATTTTCTTTGTTCTGAAGTTTACTTTATCTGCAAATACCAGGGCTACCCCATAACTTTTTTTTTTTATTACCATTTACATGATATATCTTTTTCACCTTTTACTTTCAACCTGTTCATATCATTATATTTGAGATGAGCATCTCACAGACAGCATATAATTGGATCATGTTGTTTTTTCACTCTGCCAATGTTTGTCTTTTAATTGGTAGATTTAAATCATTTTCATTTTTAAAAACATTTTATTTATTTGAGAGAGAGTGAGAGAGAGAGAGAGAGTGAGCACAAGTAGGGGCAGGGACAGAGGGAGAGGGACAAGCAGACTCCCTGCTGAGCAGGGATCCCAATGCAGGGCTTGTTCCCAGGACCCTGAGATCATGACCTGAGCCGAAGTCAGATGCTTAACCAACTGAGCCACCCAGAGTCCCTGGATCATTTGCGTTTTAATGAACTTACTGGTAGTTAATGCTTAAGTCTATCAATTTATTTTTATCTTGTTTGTTTTGTTTTTTGTTTCTTTATTTTCTTTGTCCAGACTTCCTATAGGTTACTTGAACAGTTTTTGAAATTCTATTTGCTGATTCATGTATAGCATTTTTGCATGCATCTTTTTGTATGCCATTTTTAGTGGTTACTCTAGGTATTATGTGATATATACATAGCCTGTAATAGTCTACTGATGTCATTATTTTACCAGTGTGAGTGAAGTATGGAAACCTTACTTCGCTTTCCTTCTGCTCTTTACCCTCCCGTTTATAATGTAATTATGTTAAATATTTCTTCCACATAACATTTAGAACCACAACATGCAATGTTATAATTGGTGCTTCAGCTATCAGATATAATTTAGAAAACTTGAAAGAAAGAAAGTCTATTATATTTACCCTTATTTTTTTCTTTCCATTTTTCATTCTTCTTTGGTGGTGTCCAAAATTCCCTCTTTGATCACTTCCTTTCTGGTTAGAGAACGTCCCTTATCCATCCTCTTAGGAGTGGTCTGTTACCAATAAATCCTTTGAGTTTTTCTTTATCTCAAAATATCTTGATTTCCCTTCCATTCCTGAAGCATATTTTCTCTAGGTATAAGATTCTGGGTTGAGATAAAATAAGAGAACTCTCTTATTTCAGCACTTATTTAGATCTTCTGTTTTAGTGGACTTCCTCTGACAATGCTTTGGCAGGGAACAGGGTCACCATCTCATTTCTACCAGGTTCCCCACTTAGCCTTCATTAACACCAAGGAGGTTGGGGTGCCTCATTACTGCTGGGTATTAGTGAGAATTCTAGCTCCCTCCTAGGCCTTTACTGATCCCATCCTGGCTGGGATCGATAGTAGTGCCTCATCACTGTTCCCCATGTGACCTCCACTGACATTGACAATGATGGGATGTGGACTCATTACCACTGTGCAGGTGCAAAGGTCCTGACTATTAGGCCTCCTCCTATACTACCTTTTTGGGGACAGGGAGAAATAAATCATAACTGCTGGGCTGGGGTAGAGTCTAGTCCCTCACTTGGCCTCTGATGTTGGGACTTGATGGGACCACCCTTTTTCCTGTGGTGTTTAGCTGAATTAGAGCAGTTCTTGTATAAACATGTTCTGCCTCTGTGGGCTGTCCCTTTTTTGGTCCTTTAGCTAGAGAGAGTAAGCTTTTGTTGGGGAATTTTCGTCAGTGTCTATTGTCATTTTGGGGTTGCCAGCTTCTTCAGGTTCGTGTCTGAGATCTATGAGGCAAAAACCCAGAGAACTCACCACCACATTGTTCCTCAGGTCCCAAGGTCCCTTCGTCTCTCCACTTTCCAGGTCTTCTTATGTTGGTTTTATGTATAATGTCCAGAGGTTTTAGTTGTACTCAGTGGGAAAATGGGAAGAGGACATTTCCATTTTCCCAAAGGCAGAGGTCTGGATGTGGACAATTTTGTGCCCGATTCTATACTGCCAAGAGGATTTCCAAGAAGGAGATCTTCCCTCATATATGAATGCCTTAACAGAACTCTTATTTCATGTCTCTGTCATGAAAGACAAAAATAAATGAAACAAAATAAAATGAAAAAAAAAAAAAAGCTTTACTTGGTTTATCACAGGTCTGCTTATCTGTCATGGCAGGTGTGCACTGGAGTAGACATGTCACCATCTGCTTGGTTAGTTTTGTGTAAACCAGTACACCAGAGTTTCATGAGCCCCTTCTAACACCCATTGCTTCCTTCCATTGACTGTCAGGTTCTAAACTGTTAGCTAACTTGGCTGGGTGCTAATGGGGCCAGAGTTGGGAGCTGCTCCTTCAGTGCACCATAAGTCTTACTCTAGGAGAGTGGAAGGGGCCTTAAGCCATCACCTGATCCAACCACCATGGTTTTCACATAAGAAAATTGTGACAGAGAACAGAAGAGTCTTTCCCCAGATCTCACTGCATACTGCATGCACAAAAAAGCAGACCTAAGATCCTCATTCCCTGCCTTTAAACCTAGTGTTATTTTAGTTACTTCAGGCTGCTTCTCCACCCATCCTTCCACTCTCCAGTGAATTCCGCTCTGCCTCATAGCCAGGGACTGCCATCTCATCCCAGCCAACTGCTTCACAGAAGTGCCTCCATCCCTGGGGGTGGGAAGGGGCTCAATGAGGGGGGTGGGGTGGGGAGAGAGACATGAAAGGGAATGTGGCTGACTCCACCCAAACCTGTCCTCAGAGGGAAAGTCTGTGAATCTCGCGGTCGATGGTCTCATCTTCGTATCTGAAAGACAGTGTACTTTTTGTCTCCCTAAGCCCTGTGTCTAGGTCGTTTGGGAAGCGCCTTGGAGAGTCAAGAATAAAATTGCAGGTCAAACAATGGATGAATGGAAAAGTCGGCTTGTAATCAAGAGCATGGTTCCCCATTTCGGCACGGTGGGAAATCGTCAGGAGCCCAGAAAGCTCCAGGAATCGGTCAGACAATGGGCTATTGGGGGGGAGGGGGGTGTTGAATGCTTCTTATCTTAAACTTGAACATGAGATGATGTGTTATTGAAATTCTCTGTGCAAACTTGTTGGCAGGGAACCAACCCAAAATACAAGGAACTAGAATCTGACCTAGAAAAGATATAGGAGATGAGCTGACCTTGCCCCTTACGAATTTCTGGAAGAGCAGGAAATACGGTCCAAGGATCCCTCTCAACTCCCAGTCTAGTGAGCTCTGCACTGCACCCCTTCAACTAGAAAGAAAGGAAGAGTGTGAGGGAAGTAAAGCCTTCTTTTTCTCTAAACAGAAACAAGGAATGTGGAACTGACAGACACTAGATAATACTGCGTTCACTTCCTAGTACCACTGAGAACAGGAAGCCAGTGAATAGGGCACAGAAAGAGATTCCCATTCAAACTCTCTGGCTCTGGTGTCCTTTTAAAAGCCTACTTTTCCTTCCTTGGAGCCCAGACCTCATCTATGTGTCTGAAACTAAGGGCTAGGGCTTCCAGCAGTAGTTCTAGGAGCCAGGACTAAAGAAGGGACCACGAGAGCTGCTGGTTAGTTGAATTTGACGTTAAAAGCCTGCAACATCACCAGTCTACCAAGATTAGCTCCATTAGTAGGAGTCGCAGCAAACACAATGGCTGTTATCTCAGTGTATTGGGTCCACAGAGGAGAGGCTTACCTAATCTGTGAAATTAATACAGCAGAGAGGAAATGGCTCTTATAGAGCTGTGGGTCTGCTTCCTTCCTGTTCAGAGAACTGGGAGCTCGGGGCTCTGAGGTAATGCCATTTCACATAACTAGAGGGCCTGGCCTCTACCATCCCAAGGACAATCCACGAACGTAAGTGCACAGGTGTGGGGGGAGATTGTTGAAATCCCACTTCTCTGTTTCTCCTCAATGTCTACGTGCTCAACTGGATACCACAGCCTCAGTATACGTAAACATTTACAGACTTGGACGGCCGGGCCCCGCTCACGGAGGTGGCGGTCAGATGGGATAGCAGACATGGGGCCGTTCCTTGGCCAGCCCCTCATCCTCCACATTGCCAGCCCTTCAGGCAGCCTCTCTTAGAAGGCAGTGTCTAACCTCCAGCAGAATTACCCTTTAGATTTCTTGCTTCTCTTTTATGGTTGACAACTGAGTCAGTGAAGGAAAACCTCTCAGTGATGCATCTAGAGTCCAGATGCATTTGGGCTTGACTTCCAATTTCTCCTCTGTTTCACACTGGGTTTGGCTCCTAGGAGGAATGAGTGGGCTATAGTCTAAGGGTCCTCTTCCCCTTCCCCTCCTGAGCCCCACCAACACCCTTTAAAAGAGTGTGATTGGCAAGTAACTGCTTTGGTTTTGATCCGTGTAGACCTCAATGCTGGAAGGGTTTTCTTAGACTAGGCCCTTGGAGTGGCCATTCGTACCCTCACTTGGGAGAAGTTGCCATTGCTTGCACCATTTCTAGGCTTGGCATCTCTTCGCAGATGGCCTTAGAGAGCCCTTTGTAGGCCATGCCAAAAATTCACATTCATTGCTTGAGAGTCACACCTTGGACTTGATCAAAATCAGTCCTTCTTCCTCCGTGCCACACTTTGTTCTCTGCCCTTGGCTCCGAGTGACCTGATTCCAAAATTCTAAGTTGTCCTAGAAGACCAAGGATTTGTGCCAGTTGAGGGGATCCAAAAAAAAAATGGGCCTCAGTCTCCAAAAGCAACTTTCCCAGATGAGTCCCCTTTGCAGTAAAAAGCACATGTGTCTTCTTGGAAGATGCTTGTAGTCTCTGAAGGGGATGATACGGAAGGAGCCCGCTTCTCCGGGCGGGCCTGCAGGGCTTGCATAGAGGCTGGCCAAGGCGGGCGCTGCTGCCACCATCAGCCAGCATTGAGGGCACATCTTGGTTTGAGCACAGCTAGATGTTCATGGTCATTAAACCTCTGCAGCCTCAGGAAAATACCCGGAGCTTGGCTGCACCCCGCCAAGGGCCTCAGCAGCCTGGGTGTTTGTGGTCTGAGGGACAGAGATGAACAGATCAGATGCAGAAGGGCCGGCCGGTCTCCAGGAAACCTGCTCCACAGACAAGTGATCGCAAGAATGGGAGCGTCTTGCCTCTGTCACGTGGAGATCTGATTGAGACGCTCACGAGGGGCTTCTCTCGTCCTTTCCCAAAACACAGACTAACAACAACATGTTTTAAGTAAGGCCTGTTCATAAAATCCTATCAGTCTCAAAGAAGAAGTCTTTTAAATAGCCCTGAACTATTTCTTGTGAACAGTTGAGAGCCCCCTTACAGGAAATATACATCCTAAGACCATCCTAAGGGCTCAAGACATGGGGATTCTAGTCTCGCTTCTGCTACTAAATAGCTCTGGGACTTTGTCCATCCTTTTCCCTCCCCAAGGACAAAAGTCAAATGAACCAGAAATAAGACTTTGTGCCAAGCATTTGCAGAGCAGTATCTCCTGTAATCCGTAGGATGATCCCGAGATCAAAACCAACTGCTCACTATTACTACTACTGCTGCTGCTGCTGCTGCTTCTCCTCCTCCTCCTCCTCCTCCTCCTCCTCCTCCTCCTCCTCCTCCTCGCCTCTAAATGCAAGTGGGGCTGAGCAAGGGGGAGAGAGGAGCCCTGTGTGAAACAGGAGAAGATACAGATTGGGACGGCTACAAAAATACTGGCTCCATCCTATCTGTCCCTCTTCTTTAGACTAGTGACCTTAGAAATATCCAGTAAGAGGAGGACATTCACCTCCTGCTGTACCGCGTGAGCAGGGTTCAGAAATTTTATCCATCGTCCTTGGAGGCACCTCCCTTTCCTTGCGAAAGAGTTCTGAACTCAGTAAGGAGACCTGAGACTAGCGTTTCGTGAGACCTTGAGCATGTCCATTTCCTCTTGACGTCAGAGAGTCTGTCTCTAGCCTCTCCCCACCATTTCCCACCATTTCCAGGGTCTGTTCTGTGTGCCCAGCCCCATGCCAGACCCTGGGCTCTGGCAGTTCCCAGTCGAGGCGGGGACTGTTCCTGGGCTTCCTCCCCCAGGAACAGATGGGTCCTACTCTGCAGTTCTACTTATCCTACCCTGAACCTGGGAGGAGAGAATTGAGTGGCTCTTTCACACAAGCTACTTCGTTATGCATTAGCTCCTCTGCCCCCCGCCCCCCCGCAGGGTGGGGATGAGGATTTATATTTCCACTTCACCAACGCAGAGACTGAGGCTGGCAGAAGACGGGGAGGCTACGGGGAGTCTCCCAGCGTTACAGTCAGTAGGTTGGAAATTCAGATCTCAGCTCCAGGCGCCGTGACTTGGAAGGTCATCTTCCTTTGCTGCTTCCCATTCTCAGATTAGGAACCCAGAGTGTTAGGACCTTCTGTGGGCTGGGCATGACTTTTGGGGGGCTCAGGCTTGAGCTGCGGACCAGAGTCCCAGGTGGCCTGCAGATTTCATCCAGTGGCAGAGACAGCCTGTAAACAGCTGTAGAATGGATGCATCTTTTATACCATCCTGGTGACTCCCTGGAAACTTCTGACCGGCCCTACAGACCAGCCTGTGTGCAATGAGCTGGCTGATTAAAAACCTTACAGGGAGGTAGGGACAGCCAGCCAGAACCTGGGCCAGTGTGCCCCACTTCGTGCAGGCTGTGGGCAGGAGCAGGTCTGGCCCCTGGCGAGAGGAGGGATGTGTCCGGCCCCTCTTCCAGAACACAGGGGGTCCGGAAGACCAACTCCTCAGGTCGGCAGCTGTCCCTAACACTGACCGAGAATCTTGCAGGAGTGTCTGGGCTTAGGTCCGCCCCAGTAAAATAGGGTCACTAAGCCGATCTCTGCCTGCATCAGGTTTTCTGGGATGTCGATGACCAAGACGTGGATATGAACGCTGTCTAAAACCCACAAGGCATTACTGCCATTTGCACTTTTTTTTTTTTTAAATGATCAGAGAATGGCATTGGCTCAGAAGGCAGTGGGAAGCGTGTCCTTGGAGCTCAGGTAGAAACACACAGGACCCCTGAGGACACCTCGGTCTCTGCGCTGTGGCTCTGAGCATTCTGGGTCAAGGCCTGCAGTGCGTATGTGCCTTTCTATTTTGGGGATCCTCCCCATGGAGCACGCAGCTGCTCGCTCCCTTTCCCCCCCCCCCCCCCCTCCTCCTGCAGGAAGGGCCCTTTCCTGCTTCAGACATTCAGCCAGGGCGGCCACTAGGCAGAGGCCTGGCCTGAAGACCAATCCCTCCTGCCGGGGCCAAGCACTGCTCAGTTGGCCGGATACCGCTGGGCACCACATCTGGGTCCTGCCTGGGTAGCCCAGTTAAGCAAACCAGTGACCTGAAAACCGCAGTCTGTTTGCAAGGGAGGGTGCCGGGAGGGGGTTTTGTTTGGCAGCCGGCTTCTGCTGGTATCTGGGGGCTCAGTGCTGCCCTGCCTGGCTTTCTGCCTGGCCCCTGGCCCCTGGCTTCCTTGACTTTAGGCCCAAGGTGACAGGTGTCTGGAGGCTGAGCTTCCTGGGGAGGAGAGTAGACTCTGTCGGAACCCAGGCCAGGGCAGTGGAAAAGCCCAGCTGAGCTGCAGCCCGAGGCATATCCCCCATCTATGGTATGTGCCAACTGGGGATAAGCCCTGAAGATGAGGGCCTGGGGATCCCCACAGTCGGAGCCGGCCTGTGTTGACTGAGGCTTCTTGCTTTTGCTGGAAATCTCCAGCTGGAGAACTCAATAGAACTGGGCTTTCAGACAGATATTTGGGTCAGGTGCTGCCCCTGGGGTGCCGAGTTCCAGACTTCATGAGGGAACGGGGGAAGCAGGTGCTTCTAGGCTTGGGCTACAGATTCTGATTTCTGCAGTCGACATAGAATAATTTATTAGCACCCTTCCTTCTCCCCCTCACCTTTCCTTCTCCTCCTCTTGCTTCCTGCCTTTTCTTTCTCCTCCTCATCTCCCCTTCCTTCTCACCAGATCCCCATCCCCCCAAATACCAAAGTTAGAAAAGCAGCCACGAGCCATAGGCTACTGGACTTGACCGCTGAGGGCTCAAGTGTGGCTGCCCCTGCCACCGCCTCCCACCCTCCTGGGACCCTGAGGTCTCCCATTCCATCCAAGGCTCAGGCCTGGACACCCAGTAAATGATCCATGAGCAGCAGCTGCTGTCCCCCCTTGGCCAGAAGTTCCCTTAGAAACCATTCAGGCTAGCCCCTGTGCCATATATAAGAGGCCAAGGACACACAAAGGAGAAGGAGCATGTCCAAGGCCATTGGGCCAGTTATTGAGTTTAATCACATTTTCTGAAAAGCGGCTGTCGCTTGGCCTTGTCAGAAACAGAAAGAACAGGGTAATTTGCAGGAAACCTTTGGCTCCAACGGTTAATTCGGACCCGTCCTGTCACAAGGCTGGGTGCTCTGGGGGTCCAGAGATGGGGAGGAAACGCTCCTTGCTTTCAGAGAGCGGCAGGCCTCACATGGCGACCTTGAGGCTGGCCAGAGCGCGGGGCCGGCAGTGAAAGAGACCCCCGGAGGCCTGAGGGAAGCGGGTGTGCCTGAATCTGGTAGACGAGACGCGAACTGTGTGGAGGTGTACAGAGGCTGCTCTCCCTGGAGGAGGTGGGCGCCTCTCCTTTCGCGGTCCTCAGCAAAGGCGAAACATGGCATTTGAGGCTGCTGCATACACTGCCCAGTTCAGGCCCGGTTCAGAAATGGTCACCTAACTTGGGCAACGGCAGAAATATGGAAGATTTCAGCTCTGAAAATGTCACCTGCCGTTCTTGGCAACAGTCGAGCTCCGTGGCCCCCAGCAGGGTACGGAGGGCAATTTGGCGATAACAGATTTCCCCGGGGGCAGGCGCTCAGCTGCGGCGCTAGGTCAAGGGTCAGCAGCCTGTTTTTGTAAAGTTTTATTAGTACATGGCACGTCCGGCCAGGAACATATTGTCTACTGCGGAACTGCAACAGGGGCCACGTGGCCTGCCAGGCCTGAGAACGCTACCGTTCAGGCCTTTGCGGAAGAAGCTTGCCATCCTGACCCAGGTCACTGGGCTTCGGTTCATTCTCTCTGAAGCCACGGTTTCTCCTTATAAGCAGGTACAGGGAACATCCGATCCTCACGCACCCCCCGCCCCCGCCCCGGCCCCAGGGTTCTGCTCCCTCTCCGAGGCTGCAGCTGGCTCAGTCCCCCTGGCCCTCCCCCGCAGTCCGGGCCTCCATGACTTGTCCTGGTTCTTCCCGCAACTTCTGTTCTTGCCTGACCTGTCGGCATCCAGAGAGGCCTTTCACAGACAGGTTGAGCAGGTGGTTCCCACCACAGACAAGTTCTCGTCCACGGCCCTCCCCCACCTGCCGTGGGGCCCCACAATGAGCTCAAGGCCACCTCCGGGCTCATGGTGCACCAGGAGCACTGCCCTCCCCCAGGGCCGTCTGGCTGCTTCCGTCCTCCCGCGTGGAGGCCCGCCTTGTCCTGTCCCTCTCTCTTCAGCGCTCTGCAGAAGGCCACTCGCGCTCCACCCTCGCACGCTTGCTCTCTCTCCTGCGAGAATGCCGGCTCCCTCTCAGCCTGTGGCTCCGCTTCTCTCCCTGGGGTCCGCTTCTTCTAAAGGTTTTCTGTTTGGGGCCCCCGAGACAGCCTTGCTTTGCACAGTTAGTGGACAGGAGCCAGGGGCCACTCTCTCTAGCTGCCTCTTCTAGAGCGAGCTCTTGGTGCTCAAGTTATCTGGTGCTGGGACTGCCCGTGGGACACTGTCAGGAAAGTTGAACATTTTCTTGCCTCTTTTTGCCCTTTAAGTCCAGCCTTTGGGGTTTAGAACAATTAACTTGGCCAATATAAAATATCTCCAGGAAGCCAGCCCCCAAACACCAACACCCAACATCTGCTTTCTGAATATAGGGCTTCAAAGAGCTAAGCGCACTGTGGCTAACTGCTGTCCGTTCTATTTATTTTAGCCGCATGACAGCTAAGGAACTGAGAAATGCCTTGCCCTTTCCTGTAGTTAAATCTGACATGAAATTACTTTATTGGCAGCATTTTAACAAACAGCAATCTGCCATGCTTCCACCAGCGGCTCAGCTTCAGGTTTCTGGGTGAACCGAGATCATCATGAGGGCAAGGAGACAGCGGCCAGTCTGGGCTAGTTCAGGGTGAGCCTTCTTCCCCGGGGCCCAGCCGCTGGAGTTTCTCACAGAGAGGCCGAACACGGAGGAGCCATCCTTGAGGACAACCCCCCCGACAGCAACACCATCTCCACCAAATACCACCATTATCGTGACGGTCGTCTATACCCGCAAGAGCACCCCCATCTTTCCAGGCGTACATGCATGCACACACACTCACACACACACACGTGTACACACGCACACACTGAGGCAGAGGAAATGCTTTGGGTTATATGACACATTCCATGATGTGATCACAGACGCTTTCTATATATAGTGAAAGAAAGGAATATTTTCCATTGTCATTATTTTCTCTATGAAACCCATGCCTGTTGCTGAGTGCTTTGGGGAACCCAGAACATCAAGCATGTTTTTGTGGGCAAAATGAAATTAGGATTCCTTCCCCCCCAGAAGAAGCCTCTTGTCCCCAAGCGCACACCTTAAAAAACACCTCAGTTTGGATGAGAGATCTCTTGCTTTTTAGAAGGATTTTTCTGCCAATGGCCAATTCTTGTTGCAGTTTATGATGACTTGGTCTGCAGAAGTTAGCCTTGCCTACAGCTGCTCAGAAGTACAGCCAATGAGTAAAGGCAGCTCTCCCTCGAATGACAAATGCTGCTGAGTAAACCATGTTCAAGGCTATTTTAGGACCACCAAGAATGTGTTTGCATTTTCAAGAGTGGAAAGAGAGAGAATATTTACTTGGCCCTACTAGCCCCAGTTCGGTTGTTCAGCGTGGTGAGCGAGTGAAACGCCACTGAATCATATGCTTAAAAAAGGTTCATTAAACGCTCTGTGCATTTAATCTTAGGTAAACAAACAAACAAAAAAATACCTAAATTATTTCCCAGAATATACGTATATGAAATCCTCACATGATACATTTGAAAAATCTCATTGCATCACTTAAACGTGTATAGTTTTTACTTGTCAGTCATGTCCCGGGCTCCGTAACCTCGCAGCCCCCCCAGCCTCTGCATCTCTGCCTGGTTCTAAGTTCTACTAACTGCGGTTGGTACATCTGCAGACAGTTAGTAGATCTTAGAGTCGCAAGTTGGCACTCAGCTGCTAAAATGTGCTTATTCACAAGCACGTGACCTTCTAAATGCACGAGACTAACCAGGTGGCTCTGGATTCTTCTCCCCACCTACACAGCTGTCGGGTTTCTCATGCAAGGAAATTCCTGCCTTGTTCAAAAGCCTGTTGACATTTTACTTAGCTCATTGTTGGGGCACAGGCAGAAAAGTGATGTCTCCATGCACCTAAGCTTCACGACTCAACCTTCAAAGCTTCCAAGGCCTGGTACCTCATTTTGTTCTTTTTTTTTTTTTTTTTAAAGTCATCTCTAGATCTAACGTAGGCCTCGAACTTGCAACCCTGAGATCAAGAGTCTGACACTCCACTGACTGGGCCAGCCGGGCACCCCTAATTTTGTTCTTTTAACGTTGTATTCTCTTTCATAAAGAGGGGCCCCCAAACTGTGTAAGCTTCAGTCCCCACAAAGTAGAGATGCATACCTGGGAGCAGAGGGGAAGGTTTATAAGCTTATGAGCCATAAGCAACCATTTTTCTCTTTGCCCCATTTAAACTACTCAAGTTGGTGTCCCAGCCTTGAGTCTGCCATCTGCAATCCAGTGGGGCCCTGCTGTGAGGACAGAGAATCGCTCCTGCGCTCACCTATGCAGAGGCAGAAGCCTCTAGCCTTATCCAGATGGAGCGCTATGACTACCCCACGTGGGGCATGATTTCCACACAGCTCAAACTGCCCCGGCTCAAAATGACCCAGGACTTGTTTCCAGCTCTTGGATTATCAATGGCTACTTGCTTCCCAGCTCAGCTTCACCAGAAGTCCTATCCCTGAAATATGCCAACAGCCCCTCTAAAAACTCACTCAACCCATCAGGGCCCAGACCAGGGGCTTCCCCACTGACCACACTCCCAATCCCATGAACATCGGCAAGGAGCCAACCACTACGCGATGGGGCCCGCTTCCAGAGTCCCTGCCAACATGGGGGCACTTGTGAAAGGAAGGCCTGGGGAGCCGGGGACCAGGGGTAAGAGCCTCCCATCGCATGTGTGGTCAGCAGCCAAACTGGGGGGCCTCCCTGGGGCCTTTGTGGTATGGACCCAGAGCCTCCCATACGGGTTCAGAGTACCAGTATGGCTGCATTCCGCCTTTGGCACGGTGTTCTCTGTGAACTCAGTCCCCCTCCCTTCAATTTCGGGCATTCCCTACATGCCGGATTCCGCTGGGGAGATGCAAAGTTGCGACAGGGCTTGGTGGAGCGGTTAAGGGAGGGCAGGTGGGGACCAGAGGCCCAGACGACTGACTGAGCCCACTGCCGAGTTCTCATTCGGGATAGATCTTCAGGAACGGCCTTTAAAACATCACTACCGACTGTCATAGGCCCCTTGAGTTAGCTGGGGAGATGGCAGGCTTCCTGGTAATTTGGTAGGACCCTAAACGAGATGCAAGTGAGCACGGCTCACTTGACCCAAACTGTCGGCCACCTTTCCTGATTCAGCTTGTGCACAGCTGCTATGCTCAGGACTAATGCTGCTAGTCCACAGACGTACACACGCACGCACATACACACAGAGGTACACATGCATTCAAGTAATTCCTTAATAAAACGTCCTAGAGATATTTGGGAAGGACCATCCTCTGACCCCCACTGGACTGGGGGAGGGTGTGCTTTCCGTAAGAGTCTGCAGCTGCCAACAGCGTGCACATCCTGCTCGTGGCCAGGGCGCTTATGAGCCATTGGGCTGCCCCTGGCCTACTGTCATCCCAGGGAGAGAGACCCTCCTGGGGGAGGGGAGAAGAGACCTTTACAGTTGGGGAAACTGAGGCCCAGAGTGGGTTAGGGACCTAGGAGAGGTCATATCAGTGGGTCCTTGGAAGCCCAGCCCAGAGGGAAGTGAGGAGGGTCTGCCCAGTGGCCCTGGTGGCCTCTGCCATCGGTGTGTGGCCTGGAGCCTCAGCTCTGCCTCCACTGTTCCACTTCTCTGCATGGTTCTAGGCTTGTCAGCCGCACTCCAGCGGGACACCGATGAAGCTTGTTAACCTGGGTCCTGCACACAGGGTTGCCTTCGACCCTCAGCTTCCATTCCAGCCCCAGGCAGCCCCGGGGTGGGGGCAATATGAGTTATGAGCTCCTTAAAGCTACATGAGCCTCCAGGCTTGGGGGCATCCTTAGGAGTCGCCCACACTTCCAGCTGGTGTGTGTCCACTAAAGAAAGGAAGAACACAGTTCTAGAAAGTGCATTTGCTGGGGCTGCTGCCTAGATGGCTCTGGTTGACGCTCGCTGAAGCCCAGGTCCTCAGGACGGGGCACCAGAGTGCTGCAGCAGCATGACAGGGCCCAAAGAAGGAGGCAGCGCTGCGGGGCCATAGGGACTAGGCTGCCCGCCTCCCTGACCTCCCTCCACTCCCTGTGGGCATGTCCTTATTTGTCAGAGGGCAAACTGAGGACTACGCTGGAGGGCCATAGGGCAGCATGGGGACCTAGGGCCTGGAGAATGAGATCAGTGGCAATTACAGCTCGTGATGCACCTGCTTCACTGACGCTGTGAGGCACACAGGGCAGGCCCAGGACCCATTTCACAGAAAAAGATACCGAGGCTCAGAGAGGGGGAGTGACTCACCCCACAGTCACACAGCAAACAGAACAGCTATGACTTAAATGCAGGTCTTCTGTGCCTCTTCCAGGGCTCTATCCTGCCCCCCTGCCTGCCACTGCCTACGTCAGGGGCCAAGGCTACAGTATCTGCCGGCTCAGAGCAAGGCAAGGACACCAACAGATTCCCCATTTGGAGGTTGAGATTCTTGCTTCAAACCACCTATTAGCAGAGATTTGTGCTTGAGACAAACTGACTCCTCTTGGAGCCAGTCAGCAGTCAGGGTTCCCTGGCACTCCCAGCCTCCATGGGATTGTCCAAAGCCTCATGTCTTGCAATTCTGGAAATGCTGAAAATCCCGTTTGAGCTACAAAAAGGTCAGTTTCAATTTGTGAGGCGAACTTTTCGCATAACAAACAGGAAAGTGAAACATACACTATACACGCCGATGCTAACCTTCCCCGCCGTGGGGATCGGGACATATTCTTCCCCCTCTCCCTTCCTTCCATCCTCTCTCAGTTCTGCTGCAACGTTGTCGTGTCCACGGGGCTACCTCCATCAGGCCCCAGAATGTCTTTACTCCTTCCTTCTGAGCAGGTCTGCTAGGGACCGTCCTCGGCTCCAGGGGCTTGAGAGCCAATGTAGCTGGCCGACGCTTGGAAACTCCGGAAATGGAGAACTGTGCGGAAGAAAGCTTTGATGGAGTACAGACGTGCTTGAGAGAGACTGAGAGAAGTAGCAGCAGACTGGCCCAAGCTGCCCTGTGGGAGCCGCCAGCTGGCGGGGTGGGGGGAGGCAGAAGCTAATAAGCCGATGGTCATTTCCACCTTTTTGACCATTTTGTCATGGCCTTGTGTGCCCGGCGACCTCTGCAGGGAAAATGAGGTTCCCTGAACCGATGCCTCCTGGTCACCTTTAGCCTCCTCTGTTCTTACCCAGCAAGAACTGTGCACATGTTGGTGTCCATGTTAAGCCACTGGTCAGAGTTTCAAAATGAAGGGTTCATAACAGCCTGCTAGATTTCTTGGGGAAGAGTGACATATTTATGTATTTTACACGCACACCCACTCATACACACACACAAATACACATACATATATCATATTCCTTTTACTTCTTGTGCCCATTTTATAAACCTAGACTGTACTCTCATAATCTAGACCTTTTCCAAGAAATTTTTGCCCTTTTTGTCCTTCTGGACTAAAAATGGAGAAAGGAAAGAATCACCATGTCATTGTTCAGACGGAACCAGAAATAATACTGACTACAGAGCTGAACTTGGCCCCCATCAAAAGGGCTGCCTTACTTTTCTCATTATTTAAGGGGTGCAGAAGCTATCACATGCTTTCAAATGCATTTCAGAGAATGTTCATAAGGTTGTGGGGATCACATCCGTGGCTCAGCTTGCTTGTGAAACGGGGTTAGAGATGGCCGTTCCTTTTTGAAAGATGCCGGCGAACTCCCCCACTTCCCCTCCGCACTCTGTCCCCCCACCCCCACCAAAGGTTGACCTGTGAGGGCTCAGGCTGGGAGTCGGGACACCTGGGGTCTAAAACAGGTGGACCTGTTTCCTTGTCCTGTTGTCCTTGTCCACTAACTAGCTGTGTGACCACAAGCAAATCACATCCCATTCTGTTTTCTGTAAAAAGAGAAGGTTGAGATGTACTCTCTGTACTCTTCCTTCCCGTTCCTCCCACCCCATCCCCCCGCCTCGACTACGTGCACTTAAGCATCGTGGCACCTGCTTCCCAGTCGGGTTTCTCATGCAGCATGAGAAACCAGTCGGTTTCGCCAGCAGCACCCTGGGCCCGGCCATGGCCACCCTGGGCCCGGCCATGGCCAGCTTGAGTTCCCTGAAGGGGATCCGGGCTAGAACCCGCCCCCACTCATCCCTTATTGATCCATTTCATCCATTTCTACTTTCAATATATTGGAATTCTCTGAACTGCTTGGGAGAATGCCGATGAAACAGAATCAGTTTGGGACTCAGTGACTTGTTTGTGGGCTGGCCCATGACCGACTGAATGAATGACCAGGAGAACATGTAGCAGAGCCCCCTGCACGCCAGGCCATTTGGTTCATTTGTCCATTGATTCATTCAGCTGCTATTTACTAAACACCTGGTGTGGGCCGAGACAGAGTCCACTGCTCCCGGATGGAGGAGTGGGCACAGGTGAATGGAGAGGCCACTTCTTGTGCCCCCACCCCCGGCCCAGCCCGTTCTTGCCGACCCCAGAACCTCAGCCCCAGGTGGATTTGATGGCAGAGCTGCCCCTCAAAGAGCTCTTGTCCATGTTGCAGAGAAAAGGCGAAGAAGGAGGCAAGTTCCCTCCTTCCAGTGGGCGGAGCCCTTTCTGTGGCAATGAGACAGTGTCCTGCCTTCGGGGCGGGTCAAGGCCCAGGCTTGAGAGGCAGCTGTGGGGTCTGGGAGGGGGCCTGCATCTCTCTGGGCCCTGCCGCCCTCCAGCCAAGCAGCTCTGGGCAAGACCTTTCCCTTCCCTGGGTGTCAGAGCCCCTGTCTCTCACAGGATGGGGCTGCACTCCCAATGGTAATGGCAGCCACGAGTTAGGGAGGATTTACTAGGTGCCGCAGGATCTCAGAGCAGCATCAGTGAGATGAGGCATTGAGCATTAGAATCAGCCCGGGAGCTTCAAAAAGACTCAGATCCCTGCACCACCACCACCACCGCCCCCCCCCCCCCGCCCACCCGGCTCTGCACGAGAGTGAAACAGTTCATTTGGGGTGGGGGGCTGGGAATCTGGATATGTCTTGGGGAGTCTGATGAGCACCAGAGCCCGAGATGCGCAGCCCTGGGGGAATCTCTTTGGATGTTCACTCTGTCGCGACTGTCATGGCCCGTGTGGCGCTAGCCGGGGGCCACCCACACACGTTGACCCCACGTCCCTCACCAGTGAGACAAGCATGAGGAGACATCAAAGGACCAACAACAATTGTCCCAGTGAGACTTCTATAGCTAAACAGGGGGATTCTTACACAAAAATTTGCTTCAGGAGAAATGCGGTTGCCCCTTAAACAGCACAGGTGTGGACAACACGAGTCCACTTCCAGGCAGTTTTCTTCAGGAGAAATACAGGAAGGAACTGTGAATGCGTCTTCTCTTCCTTATGATGTTCTTAGTAACATTTTCTTTTCTCTAGCTCCCTTTGTTGTAAGGCTCTAATAACAGTACGTAGAACATCCCAAATCCATGTTAACCTACCCAAGGTTACCGTAAGGTCCCCAGTCCACAGTAGGCTGTTAGTAGTTGAGTTTCAGGGGAGTCAAAAGTTACAGTAGGATTTCTTACAGCAGGGCCATTTTCGAGGGTCCTCCGTTTCCCTCCTCCCCTGTAGGCAAGCCCTTCTCTTCCCGCACATTCCTCCTCACCACCCCACTCGCTTTTCCCTCCACTTGCAGTCACACTCATTAACATGACAGCCACAGATGATTGTATGGAGCCTTGAACGAGTAGGAAATACTGCATCGCTAACTGCTTTGTTCCCAAAGGCTATGCTTTTATAAATGGAGAGCAGCTCCCCCAAGGTGCAGATCGCAGATTGGGTCCTTTTCCTGTTGTTCCATATCTCCCCAACCTAAGGATGCACCTGCAGAGAGGAATTTCTTATTTAGATAACTTTATACTTTGGGGGGGTGGTGGTCATAAGTCATTCTCAATAAAAACAAACAAGCAATACCAAACCATAGAGAATAGAAAGGGCCTCGCCAGTCACCCCCAAGAGATGGCTGCTCCAAATGGTCACATAGATGTTCTTCCAAGCAATTTTTGCATGTACCTAGCAGTGTGTGTGTGTGTGTGTGTGTGTGTGTGTGTGTGTGTGTGTAGAAATAGAGGTGCCCATGCCCCTATGATCGGTCTGCAACTTGTGTTTCCCCTAAACAGGATAGCTCAGCCAGCTGTCCCAAAGCCCACAGCCAGATCTGCTTTCCTTCAGAGGCTCTATTGTGGTCCCATTGCGGACCTCAGTCTGATGTATTTTACCAAGACAGGGAGGCACCCTAAAAGTTCAATGTCTACATTAGGCTTTTCCTTCTTAGTAACAGGGGTCTCTATAGACAGGTCCTTGCAGTGTGCCTTCAAACGCCCATCTAGGACACAGTTCTTTCCATGGCTTCCACACAGCTGAACTGAGCTCCCCCTTATGCGGGCAGAGAAGATCCTTTGTGGGACTTCCTGTGGTGTTCGGTACACAGACAGCATAATGCCTAATTCGAAGTGTAACAAGACAGTTTACATGAAACACAGCAACAAAGAAGCAGCATTATGGTTCCCAAAATAGGCTGTATTATATAGTTTTGACAACTATAAGTCCCAAAATGGAGAGGTGTTTTATCTTGCAAGTTTCCTGTTCATTAGCTTTCATGTGCCAAGGCTTTATAAAAATTTCTCTCTCCCTCTCTCTTTCTCCTGCTCTGCCACAGGGACCCGTTAAAAGGAGACAGGAAGGAGATCATTTCCAGTTTCCAGGCATGGCTGATGGGGGTTACCCTAATAAAATCAAGAGGCCTTGTCTGGAAGACGTTACCCTTTCTATGGGCCCGAGTGCCCACCCCAGCACGGCCCGTGTGGAGCTGCAGGTTCCTCCGCTAACGATGAACCCCGGTGCCACGGCCATGGGAGGAGCGGGCCATTCGTTACCCCTCGAGACGAATCCCGTGAACGGCAGTGTCATGGGCTCGCCATTCGTGGTGCCTCCGGCTGCAGAAGTGGGACTGAAAGGACCCCCTGGGCCCTACTACGACAAAGCCAACAGCGTGCCGCCTGTGGACCAGGAACTTCAAGATCTCCTGGAGGAACTAACAAAAATTCAAGAACCTTCTCCGAATGACCTCGATCTTGAGAAGATCCTGGGCAGCAAGCCGGAAGAACCACTGGTCTTAGAACACCCGCAGGCAACCCTGGGTACCACTCCCAAGCCTCCGGTGCAGATGCCCCACTTGGAGAGCTTTGGTGCCAGCAAGGAGTTTGCTTCGAGTTGCAGCCAGCTCACGGGGGCGGGGCCGTCGCTTCAAGTCCCGCACTCCCCGGCCGGGATCAGCTATGGGATCCCACCCCCAAGTAAGCGGGGGGCCTCACCCAGCTCTTCAGTGGCGCACGCCAAGAGCCAGGCCCCGGGGGTGCCCCAGGCCGCTTTGCCCCCAGTCCCGGTGCCGCAGTGGCATCACGCCCACCAGCTGAAGGTGCTGGCGGCTAACAAGCAGGGGTCCGCTAGTAGGCCGCAGGCGCCCAGCCCCAGCTGGTCGGGCCTGCCGCCTCCGGGCATGTCCCCGTCTTACCGCCCGGTACCATCTCCGCAACCGCCACCGCAGTTCAGCCCTCAGAGCCTCATGGTGTCGTGCATGGCATCCAGCAACCTGCCAGGGAGCGCCTTCCAAGCCTCCCCCAATGCCTTACTCGCCAGCCTGGCGTCCGGTGGCACCACGGCCATGGGGCCCGCCATGCTCTACACTCCTGAGAAGCTCCCCAGCCCTGTGCTCAGTCAACAGCCGCAGTTCAGCCCCCAGAGCTCCATCCTGGCCAACCTGGTGTCCCCCGGGGTCTATGGACCCCGGGGGCACCTGCTGTCCGCCCTGCCTGCCAGCAACGCGGGGCCCTCCCCGCCCTACCGGCCGGAGAAGCTCTCCAGCCCGGGCCTGCCGCAGCAGTCCTTCACTCCGCAGTGCTCCCTCATCCGGAGCCTCACACCCTCTGGCCACCCGCTAACGCAGCCGCCGCCGCCGCCGCCGCCGCCGCCGCCGCCGCCGCCCCGGCAGTCAACGAGCACCATCTTCAAGCCCTTGACCACCGACTCATCCAAAACCCTGAGCGTGATCATGCAGCAGGGGCTGCCCAGCCCCGGCCCTGGAATCCCGGAGCCCTTTACCTTCGGCAACACGAAGCCCCTGTCGCACTTCGTTTCTGAGCCAGGTCCCCAAAAGGTGCCCTCCGTGCCCGCCACCTCTAGGCAGACGTCCCTGCTCCACTACCTGCAGCAGGCACCGCCGGCCTCTTCCGCCACCGCCTTGTCCACCGCCACTGCCACCTTGCAGCCGCCGCCGCCACCGCAGCCTGACCACTCGTCATTCCTTCTGCACCAGATGATGCGGCAGCCCCAGCGCTTTCAGCGGCTGGGGGCGCGGGACTCCATGCCTTCTCTGCCCAGACAGGTAAGACGATCTCGTGTCCGGTGGCGGTCCTTGGTTCTGAAACTAAGAACCGTGTCTTATGCTATTGGCGACCTGGCTCTGGAAGCAAACGTGGCTTTAGTCCTCTCTGAGCCCAGACTTGACTTGGGAAAAGTCTATTTCAGCCAAATTCCGTGTGGTCCAACTGCAGTATTGATGAGGCCAGCGTTATGGTTTCAGTTCCTGTGTGGGCCACTTAACTCCTCTGGGAGGAAACGTGTACCCAGAAGGTGCTGCCAGGGGAAGGGGACCAGGGGAAGGCAAGGCTCTGCCCTGGGCCACGTGGCATGTTCCCTCACCCAGGGCTAGCAGACACTTTGCAGGATGCAAGGAAATTGCACCGAAGAATTTAAATCTTGTCCCTGCTGGCATAAGGCTTGCACACGGAGCCTTCTAGAAATGGCCCAGCAAACTTCTGCTGAGCAGGTTCCAAATGAAAAGGACAGATACGTAGAAAGTAGTTACTCTTAGCGTCTCCATTCTACAAAAAAACTGAGGCTCAGAGAGTTGAAATGACTTGCCCAGCGTCATACAGCCAGGGGCAGAGCAGGAACCGGAAACCAGGAAGTCTTAGTTCAGAGCCTGTGCTCTTCCCCAAATCACTGTGATTTCTCCCTCTCCCTCATCTCCTACAATCTGACCGCTAGACTCAGCTGGTCCTTCCTGAGTGGTGTGGACCGCAGGTGGCCCTCGTCAGTGCTCCACTCGCTGCCTGTGTTGGTTATCTCTTGCCGAGTAACAAATTACTCCAAAACATCTGCTTACAACAACACACATGTATCACCTCGCAGTTTCCGTGGGCCAGGAGTCCTGGCATCACCTGGCTGGGTCTTTTGACCGTGAGTCGCTCGTAAGTTTGTGGTCATCTCCAGCTCAACCAGGAAGGTTCTGCTTCCAAGTTCACTGCCAAGGTTGTTGGCAGGAAGCAGTTCCTTGCAGGTGGTTGGACTGAGGCCTCGGTTCCTCATGAGCTGTTGGCTAGCGGCCTCCCTTGGTTGCTTGCCATGTGGGCCTCCTCATAGAGCACCTCACAACATGGCAGCCGGTTTCATCTGAGTAAGCAAAACAGAATATGCCAGCAAGAGAGGAAAGGGAGTGCCAGCAAGTCAGAGGTCATGGTCTTTAGAACCTCGTCTCGAAAATGATGTCCCATCTCTTCTGCTCTATTCTGTTCTTTAGACACAAACATAAGGTGTGACTACCAGGAGGCAGGGGTCACTGGGGACCATGTCAGATACCTGCCTACCCAGGGTGCTGTTCATCCTTGTCCCTCCTTTGGGGAGGGACCTTAGCCCTCTCTGAGTTCAGGTCCTCTTGGCTCTTTGTCTGAACTCAGAGTTGACTCTTAAAGTGGTTTCCCCCAATAAAGCAGCCATCACTGCAAACACTACCTTCAAGCGACCACATATAACAGAGAACTGACCGTGTTTCACATTTGCTCAGAAGTTTCCAGAGGCTCCATGTGCCTTCTTAGACTCGGTGCTCTTCAGGCCCACTTGGCATTTGACTTCTATCACCCGGAGTGCTCATAGTTTCTGGCCCACTGTGCATTCGCAGCCTCATTCCTGCCATTCCCTGTGCCTGGCTGTCCGTTCCCACCTTCTGGCTCCTGTCCCACTCCTAACCCACTCCTACAGCTCCTAAGGTGCCCTCCGCTCCAGGAAGCTTCTCCAGACAGCCCCGGGTACTTCCATCTCCCATGTGGGCTCCCTTTTCTGCAGAGAAGCCAAGGAGGACCTGGCCTGTGGGAAGTAGCTGTCAGGGCTGACCTCTCTTCTGAGGGCCCCGGATGAGTGTGACCAGGGCAGCCCCTGGAGGATAGGACCCGTGTCTTTTTCCTCCGTGCCTCATGAGAGCTCCGCGCCTGGGAACCAGTCCTCGGTGAAGTGTTCTGACAGGCTGGTTGAACATTAAACGCAGTAATACATCTAAAGATTTTTGAACGGGGTCTCGCGTCACGAGATACTTGCCAGTGACGGTTTGCTATCACTAAGACTAACTCTTGGCCCTGAGTCTCCAGATCCCGTTTCTGGGGCCTGAAATGTGGCCCTCGAAACCGATGCTGTGTGGGGACGGAATACGAGCGGTGCTCCCTGCAGGTGCGCAGCGGTTGTGGCACCTGCTGACCACGTGGTTCTCCCTGTTCCGGGCTCAGCCCCACTGAGGCAATTCCGGGCCCGCTGGAAAAGGGAACTGGCCATCTTCACCCCGCAGGCAGGGGTCTCTCGCTTGGTGCCCCTTGCCCAGCTCCCGTATTTCTCAGCTCCGGCGATTTCGGTGGACCGTTTGTTTGCACTGAAGGGAAAAGGCATATGCCACCTGGCAGTTCAGTGTGGCGGCTGAAGCGAGGGCGTGGGGGTTCAAGTCCAGGCGCCGCCACTGACCGGCTCTGTGCCAGGAACAACGTCACTCAGCCCCTCTGAGCTGAAATAGCCCAGAGCCCGGCACAGGCTTCGTGGTCAGTCGGGGCTGGTGCGGGCCCCGGGCTGGAATCGACTGCCTCGGGGGTCGGATGCGTTTCCAAATTCAGAACATTTGGGACTTTAGAAAGCTAATATGGTGCTTTTGCCAAGTATCGCGTGAGCCTCTGGCAGCCTAGGGCAGCATTTCCTTATTCTTATGGAAAACTATGAATAGTTCCCGAAGTCCACGACCCATTTTTGTCCCCAAATAAATTCCAATGCCAAACTTACCAAAACAAATGGGCTTTTCGAGCTTTTGGGGTTTGAAATCACAGATAAGGAAAGCGGACCTGGGATTATGAAGGCTCCCCTTGGAGTCGGGACAAGTGGCCCTGGCGTGTGGGGTTGTCAGAGCCTCCCTCTGTCACCCAGGCTTCTGACATCTCTCTGCTCTTAAGCTGAATCTTGTTTCCAAAACTTAGGGCTCCTTCTCCTTGAAGGAGCTCCTCGCAAAAATCAGTCCGAACGCTGTGAGTGGAGCTTACATTTGCTCAGAGATGCGAACAGGGCCACTGAGGAAGCAGCTTGAGGGCCCCCAGTGCACATGGTTTGCAGAGCTGGGAGTGCAGTGTCCTGGGGAGGAGGGATGTGGATGGTGGCCAGTTGGAATAAGAACAAAAAGGCTCGAAATCTGATCCTTGAGGCAGGCCGAGGCACAGGGGAAGGGGGCAGCTGTGGAGAAATGGACCAAAGAGGCCCAGGGCATTGTTTAGACAGATTCTGAGAAGGGCAGGAGGGGAACCAAGCCTGCCTTGAGGAAGGCGGGATGAGGCGCCTCTGGGGTTTGCTACGATTTCTACCTTTACCCATGAGCCTCCCATCCCGTTAGCCGCGGCAGCGGTAACACCAGGAATCACGGAGACAGTGGGTGAAACGAGAGAACTCGCCATCTTGCCTCCCTGACGGGCTGAGCCGGCCGCGGGGGTCTGGGCAGCTTGGTCTGAGGTGGCGCCTCAAGGGAGCCCTCTTGCTACGCTCCGCTGCGGGGGGGGGGGGGGGGGGGGGGGGGGGTCGGCGCACCGGTGGGGGTGGGGGTGGTAGCACCTCCAGGGCCCAGGGCCTGAGGGCGATGACACTGGGCAGGGGACATGGCCGTGGGGGACGGGTGTGCTTGGCAGGCGGCAGGCCCCTGCACTGGGCTTGAGGCCAGGTTCAAAGGGACACAGGATTTGGAGCCCTATTGTCCCGGTCCCAGCTCTGTTACTTTTGATTTTGGCAAGCTCTTTTCCCTCTCTGGGTCGTACTCTCCCCATCTGTAAGCTGGAGATACTCCTATCCCTGTCTAATGGCGCCGCTGGAAGGATTAAAAGAGGTGAGGTACAAACGCTGGGCGTACGGTCTGGTGCACAAAAATGCTCCACGGATGTTAGCTACTGCTTTTTCTAGAAAGTCCCTGAAACTTACAACACCAGTAACCCAGTGGAGTGGGTTAGACTGCCTCAGTGTCCAGGTTCCTCTCTAGCTGTTGGCAGAGCAGGGGCGGTGGGTCACGGAGGACATTTGCCAGGTGGCGGAAGAGAAGTCAAGTAGAGGACACGAGTCGGTGACCCCAGGAAAGAGCCGAGCCACTGAGCCCGGCCATAGCTTTCTGAGCACCCCCCGCAGGAGACAAGGGGAGAACGTCGGCTGCCCCCTCCCTCCCAGGATGACCGCTGATAGGCCCAGAGAGCCAATGGCAGGGCGAGCACGGGCTAGCCTTGCTGGTCACCCAGCACCAGTGCCAGCAGAAACGCTGCTTCTGCCTTGCCACTGGCATTGGGGGAATGGGTGTCCCCTGTTGTCGCTGTGTTCTTAGAGCCTTGCTTAGGGCCCCAGATGGATGCCAGCACTCGGAGCACCCCTGCTGAAACTGCAGGGCTGCCTCCCCCCTCCTCTTCCCTCCCCTCCACCATTCACACCCACTCCCGAAGCCTCCCACAAGAACCTTTGCCAAAACTCAAGATTCCTCTTGGTTTGAATTTCCAAGGCTGTGCTCACCTGCTCAATAGAGCAGAACCTTTAATTACTGCAGTCTCCGTTAGCACTGCAAATTAAAATCTCTACATTTGCACCATGACCCCTCATGGAAAACAGAAATGATAAAACCAGGCTAGACCAAGACAACTGTCTCTTCTTGTCAAAGTGACATCGGCTCCACTTTCCACCCGAGAAAGATTCAGGAGAGGCACCGTGTAACGATTCAACAATTCTACACGCTAACTCGGTGCTCATCACATTATGTGACTTTTGAGACTAATATGACACAGTGCGTTAATTATACTTGTATAAAAAAACTTTAATTTTTTTTTAAATTCAAATTTAAGAAAAAGAGAAGGAGAGTTGAGAGTGATGGTGCTCCTGGGGAGCCTCCTTCCAGTCTCAAATTGTTCATAAGCATTGGAAAGCAGGTGACAGTTCTCTTGCTAACGTACTGGACCCCCCCGCCCCCACTCCCGGGAATCAGATGTACCACATATTGTCAGGGAGGACCTGTGACCTTGGATTTGCTGGTCCTTTCACTGGTTTCCTTTAGTTCTTCTCTTGTTTTGAGGGTAAGGGCTGGGAGAGAACCCTCCCTAATAGGGCTCCCCTATTAGGAGAAAAATTTCCTTGCATTTGTCTTTTACTAATTCTGGCACAAAGCATCACGGATTTCAGTCCGGAAGTGAGTCCCACTGCAATGCAAGAGCCGAGGCCTCTGGGCAAGCTGTCACCAGGCGCGGGAGGATGGGGGCGGTGAGTCAGGTTCCCCGGGTCACGGCTGGGCTGGCTCTACACGCATCTTCTCTGCCAGATGGGGCAGCCTTTTCCTGAATAAGCATCTTCATTTTGTCTGTGAGCACAACTGTACACACAAGCTTACTTTTTCCTTTCTTTCTAAATTGGGCTGCAAAACGCTATTTCGTTTGGGGAAGCCTTTTTTTAGCTGCTTTGGGAGGAAATATAATTAGACACAGTGTAACATACATTTTTGAAAATTCAGGGACCGGTTTCTCCGTGTTGACCAAGTTTCGTTTCAACCACTCTGAATGGCCATGAAACGAAACTCCACTGGGCGCTGAATTTGGGAAATGCAGACTCAGAACTTGGTACTAATATTACCCAGAATCTGGTTTTTCTTTCTGTTTCTCTTCTGGTTTCTGAGAATCATTAAGGATCCTCCACCTCAAAGCTATGTCCCTTTTTCAAAAAGCAGAATTTTTTTTTTTTAAATGCACTGCTTGTCAAGTACTAACCCTTTAAACATCGGTGGTACTTTTTGTCTCTGCAGTGAGGTCCACGCCGAAGCTGATAGGGGTGCAAAAAACCCCCAGTCAGAGGCCTCGATCATAGAGATCAACAGAGCGCATTTTATAATTGCTTAGTGATTGCATTATGAAGGCTCAAACACAACCATTTTGAGAAACCTCCTATCAAGTTTTTGTGGGTTTTTTGTTTGTTCATTTCTCCTTAAAACACTTGAAAAGAAACCATGAACTTCACTGAAGCTGAGGTGCTCAGAATGAGATGTTTAGAAACAAAGCGTATAAATTGTTTTCTTTTGCGGCATTTACCGAGACGACCTGCTTATTTCTTGCTGTAAAACCAGGGAAGGTTTTCAGAGAGTAGAAGAGGACAGAAGTGCTCTGAGCTGCTGTTGTGATCCCAAGTGAAAAGTTAGCAAAACGTAAAAGTGTCTAGAGTGAGTGGAAAATCACAGGGGGCCTGCGCGCTTCAGCTGTGGCCCTAACACCCCACACGCAGGGCCGGACGGCGATCCGCGCATGTGCACTAATGGGACTCCGCTGCCTGCCCCCTTCCCCGCCGCATCCCCCGCAGCCACTCCCTGTCAAACCCGTGAATGGCCGCATAGCACAGATTTAGGAAACCTCTTCTGAGTCCATTTGTACTTTTAGCCTCTTCTTTCCCTTGGGGGTTGACAAATCCCAAGATCTGGGCCTGCTGCTAAACGTGGCCGTGTGTGTGCCCTGGCTGGCTGCTCGTGAACTTGAGGGTGGGCAGAGGATGGAACGCTATTTATGGGTAAAGCAAACCCCTCACCACCAAAGAACTTTCTGTTTTTTTCTAAGGAGTCGAAAAACTTTGGATTTCTGTTGGATCTCGTTAGTTGTTGCCCACGGTGACAGATAATGCTTTGTCTGTTTGTGTGTGTGTGTGTGTGTGTGTGTGTGTTTTGTTGTCATGAGTTGACTCATTTGAGTCCCTCCCATCAAAAGGAGTTGAAAGTCAAAGGAGCTGTTGAAAGTCAAAATGCATGCACAGGTCCAGAGAGATCTCATTTCCACTGCAGAGGCACAGGTGCCCCCAGCACAGCCTTCCCGTGCGCCTGCCTCCCAGCAGACCACCAGGCTTCTGAGACAGAATGGAGTCAGTGAAGAGGCAGCGTTTCTCTCTTTCTTCCATACTTTGGTCCTTCTCCCATGTGAATAAAGTTTCCTGTTGGATTAGGACATGTGCAGCTGGGAATCGCACCGAGCCCACACAGCTCGATTTGGCTGTTGAAGCTTAGGTACCCAGGCAAAAGGGAAGCAGGCACTTCAAGAAATTATCACACAGCTTTGGCCTCAACATGGCCCTTGAAGGCTTAAAAGGTGCATAGCCTATTTCGTCAGAAAGTATTCCAAATTTTGCTTTGCTCTGGGGGGCTTTGGATTTGAATCCAAAGGCGCAAGTTCTAGCTGGTTATCCCCCCTGAGCAGAAGAGGGGAGCACAGTTGTGGGGAGCTAGACTTTTTCCATGGGTCCATGGCTGGGTGGTACATGAAGAGAATTTGCCAAAGCCAGCTAACTCTCTAGGCCAATAGATGAAGGTGGACTCCTCGTTTACAGTTTTGAGTGATGATCGTATATTTCCAGGTGACCGAGTTTTGAAAGGTGTGGGAGGCCCCCAGCCTCCTCTGAGTGGGAGTCAGTGGGAATGATTCCATGACCCTTTCACTCTATCAGGCCACACTTTCAAAAACAAGCTCTGGAAAATGAAAACAGAGAAAATGTTGACCCCCATTAGGGTGGCTATTATTTAAAACAAAACAAAACAAAAACCAAAACAGAAAATCACAAGCACTGGTGAGAATGTGGAGAAATTGGAAATCGTGGGCACCATGGGTAGGAATAGAGACTGGCGTGGCCAGTGTGGGAAATAGTATGGCAGTTTCTCAAAATGCAAACATAGAATTACTATATGACCCAACAATTTCACTCATTGGCATAGATCCCAAAGAACTGAAAACAGGTCCTTGAACCGAAATCTGTTCACCAGTGTTTACAGCAGCTCTTTCCATAGCAGCCCAAAGGTGAGAAGAACCCAAATGCCCGTAACCAGTGAATGGGTAAGCACAGTTTATCTGTCCGTATTACAGACTATTATGTAGTCTTAAAGAGGAAGGGAATTCTGACACCTGCTACTATGTGAATGAGTTTTAAAGACATTATACTCAGTGGAAGAAGCCAGACACAAAAGGACAAATGCTGTACGAGTCCACTCCCGTAGGTACTTAGAGTAGGCGAATTTATAGAGACAGAAAGCTGTGCGGTAGATGCCTGGGGTTGGGGGAGAGAAAAGGGGAAGTTGCTGCTTAACGGGGGTCTAGAGTTTCAGTCTGGGTTGAAGAACACGTTCTGGAGATGGATGGTGAGGATGGTTGCACTTAAAATGGTTCAAATGGCAACTTTTACCACAAAAAAAGAAAGACTTGAGTTTTGAAGCACTTGTCAATCCTGTCCTCATCAGAAAGAATATTTTGTTTTCGAATAATATGAGTGTGCAAGGCAAAGATGGCCTTGGGCCGAGCTACATGTTTTCTGTCCAAGACAGGCGCTGTAGTGACTACGTGGGTGCCTATCATCTTCGTGAGCCAGCTGGGGTTTCTGGATGTCTAGTGAGGTGCGTAGCCAGCACTTAGAAATCACTTTCTTGGTCAGTTGAAGGCAATTTCTGTCCTTTCTGGGTATTTTGGAGACATGACAACACATGGGTCAGGGAACGGAGAAGCGACCATAGACAGGAAGAGACATTATCTCTGCTTCTGACTGGGTTTAAGAAACCCCACTTGCTTCCTTGGTCCTCCGGTGCGTCTACAAGTCTAGACATACTACGATGATTCACAGCTTGCTGATTAATGCAAGAGCCAACAGGATGATGCTGGGGACTCGCCATGTGTGACTAGCTTTCTGTGCAAACTCTCGCTCTGGAGCAAGTGCCGGGCCCTGGAGTAGAGCTCTGGAAGAAGTTAAGGTTCTCAACCACAATGTGAGCCAGCTCCTAAGGCCTTGACTCTGGCACACAAAGTAGGAAGTGAGGGCCTCTGACCAAGGCCCAGATGACTTTTGAAAAAGTCGACACACCTGCTTCTTGTGTCCCAACTCACGTGCCCAGCTCCCAAGACATTTGGTTTCCACATTTCAGGGCTTGGTGAGGTTCACGTTGTAATCAGTTATTTGGGTCTTGTCTGCAGCACCACTTGATATCAACAAGGAAGAAGGCTTCTCCGGCTCTGTCAAAGTGAGCTGAGCGACCCTTTGGAGGAATGAATGGAAGCTGGCAGGAAGGGGGGATGAGACAGATGAATTACATCTGCTGGTGTTGCTGAATTAGGCTCTTGGGACTATTTTTGAGTGTTTCCGAGTAATTAGGGGTAGAAACTCGCAGACTTCAAGGCTGAGGAACTCAGTCTCTCACATGGGGCCGCCCCCCACCCCCCAGCTCCGACCATGCTGCATTTTTCTGGTCCAGCTGTGCCTGGCATTCCCCAAGAGTGAGATCTGAGAACACAGGGTTCCTCCAACCCCTAACGCACCCACAGTTGCTCACCCCCAGGAGTGGTTTGCACTGGCTGTTCTGCGGTGCTGGTGGTCATCGTTTGATGCATCGTGGAAAGACAGAACAGGACCTCTGGCAGCCATTTCGCATAGCACAGTGACAGCAGCACATAAGAACCGCCCCTCCCTCCCCCAAAAAAGTTGGCTTGGAAATGCAGGCCACTTTTTTTTTTTTAAGATTTTATTTATTTATTTGAGAGACAGAAATCACAAGTAGGCAGAGAGGCAGGCAGAGAGAGAGAGGAGGAGGAAGCAGGCTCCCTGCAGAGCAGAGAGCAGAGCAGAGATGCGGGGCTCCATCCCAGGACCCTGGGATCATGACCTAAGCCGAAGGCAGAGGCTTTAACCCACTGAGCCACCCAGGCGCCCCGATGCAGGCCACTCTTACCACTGTCCCCCCCCCCCCCACCACCACATGTGAGATCCTTTCGTGCCACTCGGAGCTGGCACAAGTATTCCCCACAGAAACCAGTGTGTTTCAGCCAGTCCTGAGAGCAAAGCGAGTGCCTTTCCTGACCCACAGCCTATTTCTAAGTCTGCTGTTTCCCTCTGGCGAGCGCAGTGTCAAACGAGCCCATTTTGAAGGCCGTTCAGCCTATGTTCTTCTCTCTTCAGGCTTCAGTTGTAACTTAGAAGTTCTTCTAAGTTCCAGTTGTCTTTGAATAAGCTCTCACCCTTGGTTTAAAAATTTCAAAAAAGTTAAAACAAAAGCATTAAGAGGTTTTCTTCACTAGCTCACGAGTGTGGATTTTTACATTCTTTGTGGAAATGACAGTTTGAGGGTTTTGTTTTGTTTGTCATTTTGACAGCTGTATTGTTTGTGTCTTTTATTTGCTTCATTAGTTTTTCATTTGGAAGTGTCTTCCTTGGCAGACTAATTACATTACAAGGAGATTCCTTCCCGCTACCCGCTAGAAAGGTCTTCTGACCTCAGGGTCCTTGAGAGATTTGAAGACAAGCGTGACATTACCCCCCGAGTCTTCTCTCCCCAGTTCTTCACCCCTGTCCTGGAGGCTTGCCTCTGACCTGAGCGTAAGGCACTGGAGTGAGACCCTCGGGGTGGGTGAGGCTTTACTCAACTGAGCGAAATGCTCCTGCCCTATCAGTCCCATTCAGAAGGGAACGGGAAGGTCACGCTTTGTTCCTGCCTCCCAAAATCTCATTTGCCGTGGTGCCAGCAGCATCTCCTCTTGGCCCTGCCTGAGCTCCTTTTCCAGGCAAACTCCAACCTATATACCTCCCCACTCCCAGAAGAGGTACCCGAAAGCCGAGTGTTTCTCTGTAAACTTGCACTTGACTTGTGTCTATTTCCCACTCTCGGGGTAAATAAAGTCTGTGACAGAATATTGGACTAGGGATGAGAAACTGGAATGAGCCCTCATGATTGTCTCTAGAGCCATCAGCATCCTACTTGGCAACACCGCTTATGGGCTTTTAATATTTTGTTTACAGTTATTATCTCTGAAATCTCTACTTTCTGGTATGTTGTCAGACTTTTCAAGGGATTTAAAAATTCAGGAGCTCAATGCCAATAATTGCTTTTAGGAGCTAGCCCTGCCTATTTTCTATAGATGACTTCCAGTTTGGACCATCAATTATTTTCCTCACAGAAACCCACAAAGTACATATTCGAGTTACTTGGAATCGGATATGAACTAGGAATCCTTAATGTAGTTCGGCTTCTAAAATGTGTATCGCACTCAACTCATGCAAAACAGAGCAGTTAAGAGCTTGAGCAGCCCGCTTGAGATCTGAGTGAAGACCCCAAGCCTGTCGCCATTGACCCGCACCAGCCGCCTTTGCCGGAGCAGGTCGCACGCGCGGTTCATGTGTGGTAGATTTCTTTGTAAACTGGTCCGGGCACAAAGGAGCATGGCTTGAGGCTGACCAGTGTCCAACAAGCCCTGGGCTTCATCACTGGGAATGGGATGCTCTCCAACGGGAGGCTGGAAGTATAACCCGGACCTCATGAACTCAGAGGTCTGGGTCACAAATGACAGGAAAACCAGCTCATACTGTCTTGGCCAGTGAAAGGAGCTGACTGAGTCCTATAAGTGCAAGTCCAGAGGTTGGGTCCACTTCAGGGGTGATTTGAATCGGTAGCTCAACAGTTACAGAGGAAGCTGTTTCTTTCCTGCGCTCTGGTCCTGGTCCTTCATCCTCAAGCTGGCTCCCCCTTGTGGGCACACACAGCTGCCAGCAGCTCCAGGGGCTCCAGGCTTCCTCTTCCCTCATCCAGCCGAGCTGGAGAGAGAGTCACTTCTAGAAGCTCTGTCGGAAAAACAAGGAGGCTTCTTTCCCAGAACACCCTGATTGCATGTCTACTACGCCACTTCGTGGGAGTGGAGCTGAGCGCCCCACTTCTAGAGCCCTGGGCGACACCAGGTTCCCCCAAAGCTTATAGGGGCGAGCAAGGCCGACTGAGCTGTCATAACTGACCTCCTCCGCCATCCACATCCATCTGCCCCCTCCTTCCCAAGCACAGGCCTCCCAAACTGCTATAGGAAGCCTGTTTACTCCCTCCCCAAAGGGATTCAGCTCCAATCTAGGAAACAGCAGGTGATGCACCGTCCTCATGTCCCAGGACACCTTAGGGCTTTTGGAAGGTTAACAAGCTTCTAGAATTTAATAGTTAGGAACTGAATTGTGAAGATCGTCAATCCATCCTCTTCACTGCCCATAGAGCACCGTGCTCCTTGGGAAGACCATGGGGCTCCTGAAAACAGCCCCGTCTTAACCCATAGCCTTAAGCCTCATGTTGCAAGCATTCCCCCAAATATCCACGACCTGGGTGTTAGTTGGGTCTTCAGAGAGGAGTGGCCCTGGGTATGGCTATGACATAGATCAAGTTGATTTGAGAACTTTGCCAGTTTCCCGGAGTCCCTCACCTGGGCAACGTCTCGTCATCCTTCGGGTCACAGCTGAAAGCTCGGTTTTGCCATGAAACCACCACCCAGACTAGGTTGGGTTCTCCTGTGTGTTCTCAAACACTCTGCACTTATCAAGCTATACCAGGAATCTTCGTTTCGGTGTTTCAGTAAATACGTGTCACACAAATATATAAAAGGTTGACTGAGCAGGCTGCAGCTACAGTACTAGATGACTACACTATACGTTTTACAAGACAGGATGACAGGTGTTCCAGAGGAAGCAAACAGACAGACAGACAGACACACACACACACACACACACACCACGGAGAACCCTAGTGTCCTTGGCAATGGCACGGACAGTTTAGGAGCCTCTGTCTCCCTCCTCTCTGGCAGTCTGGTACATCAGGGGCCTAGGGGACCTCCCTACCTACCAGACCCCTGGGCCTCCTGGCCCTACACAGCAGCCCCTTGAGTACCCATCTCCCTCCTGTCCCACGCGCATCTGGTTTGTAGATGGGAAGTTGGGGGAAAGCGAGAGACGCCCTTCAGTTCACAATAGGCTCCAGGCAGCCAGGTCCAGAAAGCTGATCTGGGTAAACCCCTCACTTTTCTACTGAGGTATGGGAGTCCCACAGTCCCACAAGGTCATGAAGTGATTGGCTCTGAGTAACTCCTGGCGTCCCCTGATTCCCAGCACAGGTCCTGAGCTCATAAATTCTGCTCTTGAAGCAGGCACACGGCTTCAAATCTGGGGACGGGATATGAACTTCATGTGCTCTTGACAGTTTATCACCACTGCTGTAAAACTCTGCTATTAAATATAATTTTACAATAAACTAAACCCTTAAATGAATTTATTCAGAGAAGGCCAATTATTTACTAAAGTCCACAAACTAGCTAGCAGTATATCCTGCACATACTGACTTTGAAGACACTATCTAAGTTTAGTGTAACTGATGGACCCTTTTTCATTGGATGTCCACACATCAAAAAGGACGTCTGTTCATCCAGCATTAGTGATAGGTCATGCATATGTTTGCCTTTCTGGTTCCCAGAGCTAGACCTCATTTCTTCAGAACAGCCCCGTAATCCACCCATTTACTGGGTTGCAAAGCTTCAATGAGGGAGAGAGAGCAGTACGGTAGCTACCAGAACTTTCTCTTCGGGGCAGTGTACTGTATTTACTGAGGGCTGCTGGACATGTCCAGCGTTTCCCCATGACTTGTGTAGCCCAGCTTATAACTGGGTTGAGGAAGGAAAATAACAGAAAGAGATATCTGGCCCAGGAAATTCTGGAAACTCCAATAAAACTCAGACAGAAATTAAGTCTCTGAGCTGTGAGCCAAGTGTGTAAGGGAAGAGACAGGGGAGCACTACTTGCGTTGCTCACTGCTCCCTGTGGCACCTCCCGGGCAGTGTAAGGAGTGGTTGGGAGGAAGGGTTTTCTTTGTATTGGGGGCAGGAAGAAGAACTGAGTAGCCACGTGCTCCTTTGTGTCTGTCTTCAGTATGGGGTTAGAAGCCTAAGACGTGCATTGGGGTGAGAGAAGCCTCTGCCCACAGTGCAGGTGGTCCGTGACGACTGGGTACCAGAGAAGGACTGGGTAAGAACAACCTTGAACTGCAGTGCAGCTCCAGGAAAGTTTCAGCAAGGCCAATGGAGAGTCCTTGAGCCAGAGTTGCCGCTGGAAAAGTCCCATACCTCACAGGAGTGGGCTTACATTAGTGTACCTGCCATGTTCCTACAATGGTTGGGAGTGGGGTCAGGGCCACATATGGTGACAAAGCCAAAGGGATGGCTCCTGAAGGCTATCAGCCAATGGTGCCCCCCATGGCAGGAGATCTGAGCAGATCTCCACATCACCGTATCCTTCCTGCAGTAGCTATGACAGGACAGGCCCTTCCTTGAGTTTGGGGTGGACAGATAGTGACAGGAACCAGTGCAAGGGTAGCGCCAAATTGGCTACTTTGGAGAATGAGGCCAAGGCTAGTTTGATTGGTTTGTAGGTGGACTGTGCTTCTTCCCTGCCTCTCCGTTCAGTGTTTGGATTCTTGGTTCCCTTCCCCCTTTCTCCTTGTTTGTTTAATTCACTCTTTGACCCCAGGTCTAGGAAAATACAACCATATGCATTTGGAAGACGTTTAAAATGAATTGGCTGGCTGGCTTTAGTTTCCATCCTAAGCATCTAAAGATGCTTGGGCCTTGCATGTGAGGTCAACTGAAGAGACTAAAGTCATTTGAGAAATCAGCAAAATGAATCTTCAGCCTCTTGACTACACAAGGAAGAGTCCAAGCTTGTCTAGGGCCGAAGAATCTCTGTCTTAGTCGCCTTTGTATCACAACATCAGAGAACATGAATATTGAAAGAAACCTTGGAGGTTGTCTAGGTCAATGACATCCTTTTACAGAAGAGGACACAGGGAGGACCTAATAGGGAAAAGTAGACCAATACCCTTTAGGAACAAAGATGCAAAAACTCAAAACAAAAACAAAAACAAAAACAAACCTAGCAAGTCAGTCCAGTAACATATAAAAGAATTATACACTGTGACCAAGTGGGCTTTATCCCAGGAAAGCAAGGCTGGTTCAACCTATGAAAATCATTCAATGTAATGAACCATATTAACAGAACAAAACAACAACAACAACAACAAAAAACCCACCATCTCAATAGACACAAAAGGAAAGGGACTTTCTCAAGCTCAGAATGTTAATAGCAAAGCCCGGGCTACACTCCGGTGGCCCAGCTTCCAAGCCAGAAGGGGGAGTGGGGACGGAAGGTGGAACTAGCCCTTCCCTGTGCAGGTACTGCCCGGAGCCCATATGGAGGAATTTCCCCTTGTCCTTCCAGCCCATTCTCACAGCAGCCCCTGACAGTGGGCGCTGTCGTTGCCCTTACTTTCTGCATGAAAAAGTAGCCTTAGAGAGACAATGGGACTTACCTGAGTCTACCTGGATGCCAAGCATAAGGAGGAACTAAGCCGAGACCCCAGGTCTCCTGACTCCCCCGCTGGCTCTTTCCTTGCCCTTCACCACTTCCTTCGTTGATTGGTGCCACTGGCTTAACCGGGTTCCATTAGTTCTCAGATCATGTACCGCCAAGCCGAGTAGATGGGCTTTTTGCTGAGAGCAGGTGGGCGTGTCCTCCAAATTCTCTGGGGGAAGAGCCCCTCCCCTGTGCCAGTGTGTGACAACTCTCAGAGCCCAGGCTGTTAACTTAACATGGTAGAATCTGGGCTAAGTGGCCATTTCTATATGCTATTGGCTAGAACATATGTGCAAGGACTAGAGATCTGTAAAGAAGCATAGGGGAAGCCAGAGGCCAGAAGGCTGGGATGTGTGGGCCAGTGGGGGAAAAGAGAGGAACGAGGCTGTTCCTTTGTTCCTGGAAAAGCTAAGGGCCAGGCTGGCCTGGCTTTTGGCAGGGCCTAGCTCAGTGAGATCTCTTGCTACTGAGTTCTGGCTCTTGCCGGTGGGACGAGAAGAAGACAGACATTTCAGAGAGTCAGGGAGTGAGACACAGCAGGGCCAGTATGCCATGAGGTATCTTCTTTTGGGCCTCACATCTGAACATCTCAGAGGAAGCTATACTGAAGGCCCAGTTGTCCAGGCTTCCTCTGGAGGTGTTCACCATGGCCTCCAGAAGCTTCTTCTCTTCAAAAACACATTTGGAGAGTGCCCCACACCACCCCTCACCCGAATCCAGGCCCTGAGGCTTCAGGCCATTCCCAGACTTTCACAGAACCACTCTGCCTGTTTAACTCAGAAACATGGGCTGCCCTTTCTCCTGGCTCTCTCTGAGAATCACAGAGAGGTTGAAAGCAGCTAACTTTGTATGGTCTACTCTTTTCTCTTCCTCATGCCATCTGCCTTGCATATAGATATGTTTCCACCCGGCCACACACCAACACTGCACATGCTACCCGCCACTCTTCTTTCCTCCTGTCCTAGCACTTAGACCAGGGACAGTGGCTTCCTTTGGATAGCAGGCTTGCAAGGAGGCACCCTGGACTGGGAATCAGTTGTGCCGAGTTCTAGTCTTCTCTGACTTGGGGCCACGTTCTTCACTACCATGAGCCCCAGAGTTTCTACCTACCAAGTAGGGAATTGGTAGCAACCAGTATTTCTCAGAAGGTGGCATTGCCGGATGCCACTCCCAAAGACCGAGTCCCTGCAAATCAGCGGAACTAGGTGCTCTCTGTGTCTCTCAGACTCTCCGACTCTCCATCTTTAGCTTGCTTGACCACCTTCTTTCCTCTGATTTTTTTTTAATTGTGCTCAAATACACATGACATAAAAATGGTAATCTTTTAGTGTACAGCTCAGTGATATTAAGTACCTTCCCTTTGTTGTGCAACCATCTCCACGATCCACATCCAGAACTCTTTTTATTTTGCAAGACTGAAATGCTGTCCCCATTAAACAATAACTGTCTGTGACACACTGCCTGCAGCCCTTGGCAACCACTATATCTACCTGGCAGGAGGGATACCATGATCACCAAGGTGGTTTGTCCAGAACCAGTTTTATCCATTGCTTGTCAGTCTTGAGCAAACCATGGACCTCTCCGTCTACAGAAAATGGTGCCTCGCATTGGTTGACCTCTCATTTCCCTTCAAGTTACAAAAGTTCTAGGGTGAGAGAGCGAGGAGGCAGCCCCAGGGAGACAGAATGGGTCAGAAGGAGACAGAAGATGAGGGTTCCAGTAAAAAGAAAGTAAAGAACGATGTCCCACAGCCATAAAGGTTGGAAAGGAAGGAGACCGGCCAGTCAGTTATGAGAAAGAGGCAGAGTCAGAGAGCATGGGCCCATTTGTAGTTAGAATACATATTTGCACATCCATGTGGACAAAATCTGGGGAATCCTGAGCTCCGGAAGTACTGGCATCCTCACCAGGGGTCAGAGAACCGACACCAGACCAACCATCAATCTCATGAAGAGTGTGCGGTGCTAGGTCCTCCCAACCTTGACCCCACCCTAAACTTGTCGGACTGGGGCATCTCCAGAGAGCTGGGGTTGGCCTTGAAAAAGAAAATAGGGTTGAAATTCCAAAGCGACTTTCTCCTAACCTGTAAACTGATGATTTTTTATGAATTTGAGTTGTTCCTTTGACATAGCACTGTGTTTTCTATTTACATGGTTCCTGTTTTTTTTTTTTCTAATCCTGATTTTCTTGAATCTGTATGTTATGTACAGAAGAGCATATAAGGCATATGATAGTAAGACCAATAGCCATGTACCCACCAACCAGGTTAAGAAATGGAACATTGAAAATATCTTAGTAGCCATCTGTGTATCCATCCCACTCCCCAGAGATAACGACTCTCCTGACTTCAAGAGCCAACTCGAGGAAGGCATCCTAGGCCTCTTGGTGAGCTTCCAGCTCTTCTTAGGTAGATCAGGCAGTCACCAATCTCTTTAGGTAGTTATTGTCTGCATAGATTTCCACAGAGGGCTCCTCCCATCTGTTTTGCATTGATCTTCATTAATTTCAATTTTCGGTGGGGACCTTTTCATTTTCCAGTCTCTTGATTACAAGAGTAATCTTTGGAGTAAACTTAGAAAGTACAGGCAAGTATAGAGAAAACACAAACTCCATGAGGTACTAAAATATATAAATATATGATATATAAATAAGCCAGGAATAAACACTGTTAATATGTTGTGATATAGCATTTCATTACTTTTTCTTTTTTAAAAAGATGTATTTCTTTATTTGAATGACTGAGCACATGAGCAAGGGGCGGGCTGAAGGAGAGGGAGAGGGGGAGGGAGAATCTCAAGCAGGCTTCACAACCAGCACAGAGCCCCAAGTGATCTCAGAACCATGAGATCATGACCTGAGCCAAAATCAAGAATCAGATGCTTAACTGACTAAGGTCTCCAGGTGCCCCTTGTTATGTTTTCTATGCAGAGCTATGTCTTTCACATTATTTCACCAGCTTTGTATATAGCTTTATCTTTTATTGTGAAAGATAGCGTAGACACAGAAAAGTGCACAAGGTCTCTACGTCCAGTTTAAAGAAGTATAAAGTGAAACCCTGTGTCAACACAATTAGGTTGAGAAGTAGAATGTTGCCCTAACCTAACCCTAACCCTCCCCAAGTTGATCCCCTTGTGCCTCTTGTGATCCCAGCCTCTCCACTCTGTAGAGGCAACCACTCTCTTGATTCCGACGTCATCATTCTCTTGCATTTCTAGATAGTTTCATCACTTATGAATGAAATCTTAAACAAGCAGTCATTTCATGTTGAAGAACTGAGCAGTGAGCACAAGCTAATAGTGGTACTCAGGCTCTTTGTTGCTTATGCATTAAGCTTGTGCTGAAGGCTTCCAGAAGGGAAGCTGAGTAGTCTTGGTCACTGTCCGCCCCCAGCTCCCCTTTTAGGGAAGTCGGTGGCCCAAGGCACAATGGACCGGGGCATGTATAGAGCCCACCACCATCGGGATGCCTGGCAGAGTCATGGGCATGGTACTAGACACCCGGAAGAGATATAGATTTCAAGCTTGCCACAGCCTGCCTCCAAGTCCTCCAGCCTCCAGGCATAGGTCAACACAGGACACCTTTTTGGGGCGAAGTGGGTGTCCTCAGCTGATCCAGGGAGCAGGATCTAGAAAGCAGAGCAGGAATTCAGCAGCGACTCCCGGACGAGGAGGGGGGCGGGGATCCAGGCTCTTTCCCTTTGCTTTGGCCCCTCCAACCACTTGGTTTCCCTTCCAGAGACAACCTGGGGCTGAACCCAGTGGAGATTTGGCCATCCCCACCAAGCTGTTTTTCCACCTTCCCCTCTGATGTCTTGTGATTCAGTTTCCTGGGGCTGCATAGTCAGTTAACCTTGTTTCTAGCTATTCTTTAACTTGGGAAACTGTGGTGCGGTTGTCTTCTCTCCTGTTCTCCTTCTCCTTGTGAGATTGTGTCTTTAAAAACAAAACAAAACCCTTACCACATTTTTAGTGGGGCTCTGGGAGGGAGTGAAGTTGGATGCTTGCATTAAATTGGTTGTCTAAATCCGGAAGTCTCCAAAGGAAATCCTGCCGCTCCCTTCCTCGGTTGCCCAAATGTGATGGTTAGTTGGATGGCTCCTTTGGCACCCTGGGGCCTATCAGCAGTGCTCACTGGACCCAGCAGGGAGACCCTGGAGGGGAAAGAATGTGAGGACTCATAAGCATGAGGGTTAGGCTTTGGACATTGCATGGTTAGTGTTTGTAATTAAAAGCCCGGATTTGGGAGTAGGTCAGACCCAGGTTTGGCTTCCAGCTCTGCCCCTTACTTAACTGTGGACTTGGAGCAAGTTACTTCATTTCTGTGAACCTTATTTTCCTCCCTATAAAATAAGGAATAGTAATGGTACCCATCTTTCAGGATTGTCTTGGGAATTCAAGGGGATTACATTTAATTCAGTGCCTGGCACATTGTACATGGTCAGCACACGGTAAGTGTTAACATCACTGTCATCATCCTGAGACCCTAGAAACCTTCCAGAATCTGTCAGAGCAACTTGAGCCACAGGCCTCTCCTGGCTGCTGAAGCTCTGGATTCCAGAAAGCCTTGATGCCCTACCCCTTTACCCAGCCCTTGAAGTTCTCCACAGCAATGCTTGTGACCTCACCATGCTCCTGGGATGTTTTCCAGGGCCCACCTGCCCTGACCAACCCCAGTTTTCCTAGCTAATTACCCAGCAGCTCTGGCCACACTACAAAAGGGCCCCAGATAAAATGGCCAGCCAAAATATCAGCAGTGGACTGCAGACGTGCCCTGCTCCTGGCTCTATGGGAGACCCCGAGGAGCACACCAGTCTCTAGCTTGTGTGGTTCGCAGGCCACCTGCCTCCTCATTGGGATTCATGCTGCATACAATTTTTTCCTTCATTCCTTAACTGATGTATACATTATTGATTTGCCTTTTTGTGCTCTCTCAGCAAAGTAGCAGTTTACCAGTTGAACTTAATCCTGTGATTAAATTCCAAGTCTGAGATCTTGATTTGACCAAGTGAATTAATGGGTTTAACCCATCAATATTAGTCAGCCCCGGATATTTAAACTTTGAAAAATTCAAGTTAAATTCTATACATTTATAAAGGGAAAAAAATCCAAAAAAGCTCAAACTCTTCCAGCTCTTGCATAGGGAATACTCTGCTTCAAGGACACTTGAACAAAATGCAAATTTAAGGGAAAGCTCCACCCAGCGGGTGGGATTGGTGCTACCTTAGAGTTCTTGGCAGAATCTCTTCAGTGAGCCTTAGTTCCCTCTCAGCCCCTGCACCTCGTGGTCTTAACAGAAATACCCCAACTTCGAGTTCTCCTAATTTTAGGATACAGCTGTTGCAAGAAGGACACGTAGGTCACACCGTAGACAACCCAGCAGCCATTCCACAGCTGTAGAACCCTAGCAGCCTTCCAGAATCTTCTCCCTGCAGGTCTGCTTATCATAATGGCAATGGCTTCAGTTGGGAAATTTGATCATGCAAAACTCAGGGCATGGGCTTTGAAGTCAGATAATATCTGGGTTCCAGTCCAGACTCTGGCATTTACTAATGAATGACCTTGGGCAGTTGCTCAATATAAGGCAGAGGCATTATTGGTAATGAAGACTACCAGTAGCTCATCTTCAGAGAGTGCATGTAACAGGCGCTTGTGAATTTGTGTTCACTCAAGTAATCTTCATAGTTGCATAATGTACAACTATAACCTCTCTTTTATAGATGAGGAAGTTGAGGCACAGAGGAGTCAGTAACTTCCTCACAGTGAAATAGCTAAGAAGTGGCAAGTCCGTGATTCCAGCCCAGACCTTCTTTCTCCAAAGCCCCTATGCCAAAGAGCTGTGTTCTCCAGTACTTAGCCAGAAACCCCATGTGGTTATTTAAATCAATTAAAAGTAAATAAAATTAAGAATTCAAGTTCTCAGTTGCCACATGTGGCCAATGGCTATGATGCTGGACCGCCCAGGTATAGAGAGGGAGGATGATTCAACATCATCTCAGAACATTCCGGTAGACGATGCTACTTATAGAGCTTCCGGGATTTTACTCCTTAGAAAATCTGAGACTTGAGCTGTATGGCTTTCTTGTATTATTATTAATAGACACATGGTTGTGATATATTGAAATCCCTTTTGCACTTGGCCCAGTAGGGAAATGCCAAGCAAAAAGCCAAAAAGTCTAACTCACATGACATTTTTCCCGTTTTCCCAATGCATTACTTCAAATTTACCAAATGGTCTCCTGTCATTTCTGTTTGATATGTAGGGACATTCACCAATTTTCCCAAAGAGCCAGCTTCTTCTACAGCTCTGCCTTGACCTCTTTGGGCTCTCTGTATAATATTTAGTACCCGTGTACCTTCATCTCGCCTGTGACTTGAAGGACCGGAGCTGACTTCTGAAGTCGGCAGAGTCCCTGAAGGACTGTGGGCTCTGAGTCTCTGGCATATTTCCCCTCCCCAGTTCCTTCTCTTGGACTTTCTCTGCTCACCTCTGTTACACGGTTAATAAAGGCCAGAGAGAAGAAAGGAAAGAGCTCAAGATTCCTTGCCTGAACTCCTGGATGATTCAGCCTAGAAATCTGCAAACTCCCAGAAGCCGGTGGAATTATAGTAAACACCCCTAACCTTGTGAATACACATTTACCTGCTTCCAAGTCTCCATGGTGGAGAAGACTGGACTGATATCTGATCTAGTCAATAATTTATAGAGTTAGACAGCCATCTACTCCTTGCCAAGCAGCTGGATGTCATGACCTTTGCTTCATGCCCCAGTGTAGAGGAAGGAGGACACCTTGGACTGCTCCTCTTCTGGTGCAGAGAAGGAGCCTCTGGGCTTCCAAACCCAGGAGTTGCTTGGGTCTTAGCCACTCTGTAAATCAGATCCAGGTCTGTACCCCACCTCCTACCTCTGCTTCTTTGTTAGTTGATGTTATTTGTACAGTGTGGATATGATCCCACTCTGTTCTACCGATGGGTTTTATTAATGCAACAGTGTTGAAAGGGATGAGTAGATGTGCTTAAATCAGGGGTGAGGCTCCATTTATCATTAACGTTCAGCTGGGAGAGAGGCCAGCATGGTCTTCACTAGATACCATCTCTCAAGTGCCCAGCGCATCACGCCAAGCTCCTAGAAGAGTGAGGTCAGTTGAATTTTCTGAGTATCTGCTGAGTCCCTTGCCTGTGCCAGGCACTGTCTGGGCGCCAGAGGGATTGAGAGATGATGAATACCCGGCCCAGCACGGATGTTCCGTTGGCCCCAGGTGTTCAGCCATGGGAGCTAGACCAAAGGAGAGGCAGAATTCCCAGGGGAGAGGGGCTGGATCTCAAAGGACATGCAGGAGTTCCAGAGTGAAAGTGGGGAGAAAGGGCGTTCCAGACTGGGCAAATCAAGGGGCACCAGCTCAGAGGGCTGAACACACATGGCAGCCTTTGATGGGCTGATATAGGCATGACTGGAGGGCAGAGTAATGACAGTATGGAACATGAAATTCTGCTCTTAGGGCTGCTGAGAGGACGGGAGGCCAAGCTTATGGACAGCCCAAAGAGCAGAATTTAGCAGGATGTGCTTCTGTCCCTAGACAGCTGCAAGCCACTGGAGGATTTTTCAGGGGGAAGGGACCCAACCTCAGTCCAACAAGCTCTCTGGCAATCATGGAAAGCCCACGATCCAGGGAACTGAGTGGGTGTGAGTTCTTTGAAATTAGGTGCTACGAGTATCACACACTGTCCATCCCATGGTCTACTAATGCGAAATTTAGACTCATGGAGAACCAGCCAGTCTAAGAGCTAGATCATGCCCAACAATAATTATTAATTGACTTGATTTTCTGAGATTTTCAGTGGTTCCAAAGAGATGGATTTACCTTACGTTTGGAAACCTCAAGGAGTTGAAATGTCCCTAGCAGCCTTTGTTTTTGAAAGTTGAGCTTCACATTTATAGGGTGTGTGGTAAGCAGGGCTTTTTCCCCCCAAGTTAAATAAAACAGAGAAGATACATGAGCATCAGTTTTAAAGCGCCTAGTCTAAATTAGAGTCAAGATTGAATCTCATCTATTTTATTTATTTTGCTTTTCAACTGGGGATTGCATTGGTCCACCAAGTGCTGCTCCCATTCTGCTCCCATAAAAGAGTGGGTCCAGGCCCACCCCTAGTCGCTGCCCAGACAGTATCGCCCACAGAGCTGGGGTGTATTCCGCCGCTGATAGCGTCCAAGTGCTGTCCGGAGGTTGTTCTGAGTGCTGAGCTACTGAGGCCCTACAAGCGTATGTTAACGCTGATGGGGGGTCCTGGTTCTTGACCCATCACTCATACCCTCCAAGCCACGTGAAGCTACCAGGGATTCCGGAGCAAAAGCTTAAGGTACTTCAGTTCCTGCCAAATAAGCCCTATTCAACGCTTTGAAGCTGTGGCACCAGAGTGGGCGGGCAACCAGAACTCTAGTAATATTTGCATTTGGAGATTGTAAAAACTCTGATGTGGCTATAAAATTGTGTTTAAAATGATCAAGGAGGGGCGGTCTGGGTGGCTCAGTTGGTTAAGCAACGAACATTGGCTCAGGTCGTGATCCTGCGGTCCTGGGATTAGGTCCCACATCGGGCTCCCTGCTCAGCAGGGAGTTTGCATCTCCCTCTGACCTCTCCCTCTCATCCTCTCTCTCTCATTCTGTCTCTTTCTCAAATAAATAAATAAATAAAATCTTTAAGACAATAAAATGATCAAGGAGTTAGGTATGCAGGCAAAAAGAATGGTCAATTGTGGAAAGTCCTGGATGGCTCTGCACAGTCCATACACACAGTCCGTATACTGCGAGAATGGTGAGGAAGTTTTCTTTCCCAAGTGCGCTGAGTTGACTTGCGAAGAACATTTTGTGTTGTTTTTTGGTTTCGTATCTGTCTGGGGGACTCTCCGAAACTCTCCAGTGGTCAGATTGTCTTCCCAATCCCCTCTTTAAGTATTTATAATTTGTTCTTAAGAATTTGGAACCCCCTCACCACACTTTGCCTGAACTTTTCTAAATGGTGTGTTTTGATAGTTTCTACATTTCAAAACTCATTTTGTAACGTGGTAAGCTAAAGACTGATATCGCACACGTGCACACGCGCGCGCGCGCACACACACACACACACACACACACACACACACGGTAGCTAACTACCTGTGGGGTTGGGAACCAGGCAAACCTGAATTTGCATCCTGCTCTGCTACCAACGAGCTGTGTGACCTTGGGCAACTTAGTTAACCTCTCTGGGCCTCAGTGTCTTCATCTATAAAATACAGACAATAACAGGTCCTGCCTCATAGATGCTTAAAGGACTGAGTGAGACCAAATGTCGAAAGCACTTGGGTCAGTGCCTGGTGCCGAGCAAGTGCTCGATAAATTCAGTGGCAGTGGTTTTTTATTGTTACTTTGAATGGGACATCCATTGCAAGGATGTTCATCCATTGATGTGTTCATCCATTGCAAGGACTTGTGCGCAGGAAGTGCTTAGTAAGTGTTTATTACAATGAATTGAATTGCTTCCAACCGTTTAACTTGGTTTGGGGGATAAAGATTTCCCTTTCTCCTGTGATGCTTGCAGCCCCGGTGGTCCAGCATGAGAGGAAGGAGGCAGTATCTTGTAGAAGGGAGAGCCCATGGAGTCAGGCCTCCCTCTGGTCCTTGAAATTTTCTCTGACACAGTTATCAAGTGCAAGGTTTTTAAATTGCCTTTGGCTGAAAGAATTGGGTCATGGGTTCCATTCTGGCAAAATCTCTGTCATCTAGAACACGATGGCAAGGAAAGGTCCCCCACACACCCAATCCCAAAGCCTTGGGGCCCTGGTAAGTTGAAGTGCAGGGAGGGCTACAAGTTCAGGACTCGGCTGTGGTGGGATTCACACTTGACTGTTTGGTTTTGCACTCACCATTTGGTTTTGCAGATTCCCCAGCATTTCTACACACACAAACCTGCAAACCGGCTTAGAACTGTGTGCTCTGGGGGGGGGGGGGGGCGGGTAGGGGGGGGGGAGGGACCGGGGTTGGTTGAGGTCATTGCCGATGAACCAGCTATCTTTCCAACAAAACAATGACTGATCAAGGCAAAGGATCCCTAACTGAGATCCATGGATGGGCAGGAAGTGTCCAGAAAACCCCTGAAATTATCCGTAAAATGTCTGTGGGCCGGGAGTGGGGAAACACCACTGGGAGTGCTTTTTCTGTGGAGAGAGACCGTAGCCTTTAAGGGATTCTCAAAGGAGTTTGTGACCCAAGGCAATTAAGACCGCAAAGCTGTTTGGTTTTGTTGCCGCAGACCAGTGGGTGTGTGTAAGCACAGCCCCCCAGAAACGCCCCGGCTAGGCAGGCAGTCAGAAGCATTTTGTGGCCAAGCAGCTGATGGACTGTTCAATCGGTTGTTGTAGACTCATGTAGACAAAGCCTGCAAGCTTGGGGAAGCCAGGCACCCCCAGGTCAGCCTCGGGCGACAGCCCCCATCCTGCCAGGCCCTGGGGAGTGAGTCCTTCCTGCCCAGCAGCTCCTTTGCTCATGAGCTGGCCCGAGTCACCTCCTCGTACAGCACCTCAGAGGCAGCGCCCTGGGGCGGCTGGGATCCGAAGGCCTGGAGGCAGGTGCCTGCTCCACTACTGCCTAGCTGCGACGCTGTAGGTAAGTCACTTCCCCTGAGCCTCGCTTTCTCATCTGTCAACCGGGGCGCCGTCCCCTGCTCAGCCTGCCGCCTGCCTCACAGTGTTGTTGGGGGAACAGAGGAGGTGACAGCCCGTAAAGCTCTATACCCCTAGGAGGGATCTGTAGTGCTTTCTCTACTGTGCCCCAGCCAGTCTTTGGCAAAGAGACCACCCAAGTGGTCTCCAGGCCCCTGAGCCTCAGCTGCAGGGAAATGAGTGGGGGTCGCCCCGGGTGCAATTGCCCCTCCCTGCAGTAAGCCTTCCAGCACCCTGGCTCGTTCCCTGCCTGTCTGTCCCTGCGGCCAGACTGTGAGCCCGAAGGGGGACAGGGGCTGGGCTCCTGGAGGTCCCCCACCCACCCGGTGCCTGCCTGCTCTGTGCCCAGTGGGTGTTCGGGGCCTGTCTCTCCCGCCAGCTCCACTGTGGACTCTGCACCCCCAAGGTGTTCCCTGACCCCACCCAAGACTCGTGTGCCCTAGAAGTGGGAAGCCGGACCACCCTACTAGAGGACTGGCAGCTGGAGGAGAGCAGGCAGCAGGAAGCCAGGCCGAGCCTGTCCACGAAGGCTGTGAATTTGGATCAGCCCCTGGAGTCTAGAAGGAACGGCTTGACTTGCCTTGAAGAGTCACATTAGTGGTCACGGGGGCGAGATGGGGGACGCCAGCCAGAGTGGGCCTTGGCAGAGAGTATCCCGTGAACTATGGCGTAAAATATCAGTGTGCCCAGGCCGCCTGCCGTGTCTGCAGAAAAAAGCTGGAGGCATGAGCATTTGCTAAGTGACAGTGATCAGAAGATGCTCATCAGGCTGAAACGGCCTCCAGGCTTCTGGCCTTTAATGGCAATCCTGCTCGGGTACGTATGGCCTTGTTCTCCTTGGGCCCTTATAAGTCACAGAGCACCTCAGCTGTTCGAGGTCCGGTTGGACCCGGGGAAATCACGGCTCAAAGTCCAGCCCCAAACTGCCCAGGAATCAGAATCAGCAAACCTGCTTTTCCCTGCCTTTCCCTCTCCTCACGAGTCCAGCGTCATGCACCATCATGGATGGGGATCCCAGCTAGCTTGCCTCAAATTCCTAGTCATTCCCCTGCCTTATTGTGTCTCTTGCCAAGGCTCCGCCTTCGGCCCAGCACCGGAGGAGGGCCAGGCAGATGCTTGGCCAGCCAGGTTTTCCTCAGAAGCTTTGGAAGCTGGGTGCTCCTCGGGGGCTTCAAGGGATGGGGTGTCTTTGCCAGCTCAGCCCGGGACTCAGGAAGGCCAGGCTCAGTGTGAGACGGAGGACACAGGCCCCACAGGGGAAGAAGAAAGGCAAGCGGCAAAGACATTTGTTTCCTCTGCCCTGGGATCATTCCCAGCATTTAGACCAAGCCCTTCCGGGACCAGGCAGCCCCAATCCGCCCGAGACAGGGAAGGAATCAGAATAGAGGTCACGCAGTTGGAAATCAAGCAGAAAGAAACTGGAGAGTAAAACAGCTGACCTACAGCTCTCTGCTCTTTGCTGCTGATGGCATTGACTTTGTGAAGCCCCTAGAGACAGCCTCACACTGGTCCAGACCCAAGGGCAGCGGCCTCTGCATGGGGGAGGCTCCAGGGCCCCTATGCCAGGATCCTGGAGGGGCCCAGAGGGACCCCTGCAGAACACACTCAGGGTTTCGGCCATGCCCATGCGCTACCGATCCCTTCACTCTATCATTGGTTTCTTTAGAAAATGTGTCACCATCTGCAGGGATCTTCTTCGATTAAGTTACTTGTATCTTATCAGCTTCCCCCTCCATTAAAAGCTCCAGAAGAATGAGAAGCCCAGCGCTATCCCACAAGAGATGTGTGTCCACTGATTGACAGAGGGACTTCTGGCCACTAAGTAAACCCCATCTTCCCATCTGCTGTGGGACCACCTCCAGAGCCACTGAGGCCTGCATCTCGCTGGGGGCAATCTGAGCCCAGAAGGACAGTGAGCAGAGGCAAAGCAAGAGGGCCAGATCTTGGCCTCAGCTGTCAACAGAAAGAAGTGGCTTGATGGCACACTCTTCAGTCCCATCATTCTGGAGAAAGTCATGGGCATTGAGAGTTAGGAGGGCCCCGGAAACAAGGAACCTGAGCAGTCATTCACTGTAGGAAACCCCTATGGCTTCCCAAGGACACTTGGCGGAGGACACGGGGCTCCCAATGGAAGTGTCTGCATTCCCTGCACCCACGGGCTGCCGGGGAGCCAGGGCCCATGGGTCTCAGGTGTCCCCATCCTTCTGGGTGTGAGAGCCCCAAGAATTCCGATACTGACTTCATGCTCTCCAAGGAGAATGCTGTCTTCCCTACCATTTCAAAGGATAAGTCAGAAAGGTGGGTGATTTGTCTCCAAACCAGGCTTCCAGAAACTACAAAAGAAGGTGCTTTTCCTAGTGGAGTAATCCATGAATCAACACACAGAGGAGAGCTTTGAACTTGAACTTTGAACCTTTGAACCTTTGAACTTGAAGGTAGCTGAGTGCCTTCTGCTGTGTGGCAGGCTGGCTCCTGTGGGGGCTCTCAGGGGCCAGGTGTGCTCGGAAAGGAGGCCCAGTTACCTAAAGGTAGAAAAAGATCCCCCCTCCTCCTCCCCTCCCTTCCACTCTCCTTCCTCAAGGTGCTGTACATCCCCTGTCAGCCCCCGGGAGCTACTCCTCGGGAATCCCCTTCTGAGTCAGAATGCTCTCCTGGAGGTCGGGGGTAAAACTTCCGTCTGAATCTGGTCCACATCCAGGAACCCCTCGCAGGCTCCTGTGAGTGAGTGCTGCTGGCCGTCTGTCCTTCTGCCTCTCCCCCACCTCCTCCGCCTGATTAGGTGCTGGGCTTACAGGAGACATTCACCTGCGGCCGCTTCCGGCCGGACCTGCTCGTGGGGGCCGCTGTGTGAGGCTCAGCTGAGTCGGGCAGTTGAGGGGTTCAGGTCAGCCTTCTGCCTCTCTCTCTCTCCGGCCTAGCACGCACAGATGAGGCACTTGCCTTTCCGTGAGCCCCCAGAGTTGGGTGAGGGCTCTGCAGCTTCCTGGGCATCAGCATGAAGCTTCTAGAAAGGCGGCCACAGATCTTCCAGGGTGGCCGTCCTGCCTGAGACCTCTCTGTGAACGTGGCACCTCAGCCAAGTAGGACTGGGAGGACGGGTGACAGAAGAAAACTGGGGCCCTAGTTCTCTGGGAGACTTCCGGACGGCCCCAGGCCAGCGCCCCCAGGCTCACACAGCACTCACCGGACCCTGCTCATTGGTGTCACCCGGCACAACAGCACCGAGCGCTGTGACAACTGTCGCCCTAGAAGAAGGAGTCTTTTGATGATCTGCTCCATCACCAGGCTTAGGAAAAGCACAGGTTGCCTGAGCCATCCTTCCCAAGCGTTGGTCACTAAGCAGCAACTTTCAGCCATCACTTCCTCCCGGTCACTGAAAACATTTGTCATTTCCTGTTTTCTCCATTTCCCAGCGATTCTAATTGTCAGTGTCAAAAGGCAACAACTGTTTTCTCGGGGCTTATCTTTGGAGCACATTGATTCAGAACAAAGGATGGGGGCCTCCGTCTGCCAAACAAAGGAAGCAGCCTCCTGGGGAGGCCTCCTCTGCCAGGGCCAACAGGACCAGGCCCAGAGCGGCGGGGCTGCGGGGCCTCCGGACGCCCAGCCTAGCGAAGAGACTCCTGCTTGATGGTGGCGTCCCAGCGTCCCGGGATGCCGGAGGCCCCGCCCCGTAGGCCAGGTGTCAACGTGCTGTTTAAACCTGGGAGTTTTCGTAGCCATCCCGCTGACCAGAGCCCCCCTTAAACTCGGGAACGTCCGGATCCCGTGCTTCCCTGGATGAACACTGGACTTTCATCTAGCCAACACCACCCAGTCCCTCCACCCTTGACCCCTGCCCCAGCCCAGCCTTCTCTTTTATTTCCTGTGCCCTTGGAGTGTCTTTCCTCTGCTTTTTCCTTGGCTGTGCTCGGTAGCCTCTACCTGTCCCCCCTCCTCCCCCGACCCCCACTCTTATACAACTGCGTTGTTTGAGGAAACTGATGGGGCAGGCGGTGCAGACGGATTTAGGGTTGATGTTGACGCAGCCAGCCACAGGAGCAGGTCTCCAGAAGCAGCTGGTCCCCACAAGCAGTGGGCTGAAGAGGCCAGAGAGGCCGGAGCGCTGGGTCTTCATATAGGAGGCATTGCCCTTCCTAGATGTGTCACTTTGGGCTGTCATTTAAATTCTCAGGGCCTCACATGTCTCATCAGTAAGCTGGGGCTGTGGATCTTCTGCCCAGATCTCTGAAGGCTGGCATAGGGCCCAGGGGAGAAGCGGAAGGGCAAGGGCCGCCCCCAGAGGGGCAGGCAGAGCCGAGCTTCCATGCCCCACTTCCTGCCTTGGGCCGTCATGTGATGCCCGCGCTCCTCGGTGGCCAGGTCCCTACCCAGAGTGACATAGCAGGGCCGACCTCAAGGAGGACGTGAAAGAACGAGTGCAGGCGGCTCAGCACAGTGAGCACGTGTGGGCTGGCCCCGGGCTCCCCCCCATCCGGGCTCCAGCAGGAAGAGCGCAGTTCCAGGGGCCGCCCGAGGCGTGGCCCCAGTGGAGGGGAGCAAGGGCCCAGACAGGAAGCAGGCTAAGGAAGGGACAGTGAGATGGCTTCTGTTGTTGTCTGCCTGTCCAGTGAGGGCAGAAAAGCAGGGCCTGCCAGGCAGCCTGTGTTCTAGGTCAAGTCCTCTGGCATCTGGGGGTAGGGGTGGGGTGCAGCTCCACAAGTGGACTAAGGTGGGAGAGGCTCCTTCCTGACCCAGCTGCCTTGGTTGTCAGCACCCTATCAAGCAGGCTTCCTGAGAAGGGGAGAGAGATGGCAGTGAGTGAGCACTGCACTGGGAGTCAGACCTGGGTCCCATTCGCAACCTGACACCGAAGGGCTGAGGGTCTCAGGACAAGCCGCTCTGCGGGGGCCCTTGTCTGTTTCTCCGCTGGCTACATCCTTGAGCCACTCCCAGACCCAGTGCTGGGGCTGCAGCCCTGAAGCTTGGCTCCTTCCCCGGCCCACCAGCTGCCCCTGCGATGGAGACAGGAAGCTTGTCCCCGTTGCGCATGCTCCAGCCAGGCAGGAGAATGAAGGGAAGCTGGCAGTGAGTGGCGACGCTGGGTGGCAGACAATGCATTTATCTGACCATGTGATCATCCTGCCGTTCATGCCAGCACCGCCCAGAACGAGCCTGGGCCCTGTCCCCGTGACAGCCTGGCAGAGGCTGGGTACCCACATAGCCATAGCCCAGCGTCAGCTCTGCCCCATCCACAGCATCCCTGGTTTGCTCTGCCATTCATGGTCCTCACAGTTCCGGGCCCGAGCCCTACCCCATCACTAGTGTCCTCGCAGTACAGCCGGTCCATCTGGGTCTCCCTGAGACTGGCATACCCAGACTCTTGTCCGCACTGTAGACATGGTCTGGCCAAGGCAGAGGAGTGCAGGACTGTCACCTCCCTCCTTCTACATACTCTGCTTCTATTAATGCAGCCTAATGTTACATTTGCTCTTTTGGTGACCACATCTCACTGCTGACCCATCCTGAGCAGAAGGACATCCAAAATGCCTGAACCTTTTCTCTGTGTGCTCTTGCTGTTAAGCTCTGTGTTTCCTGCCCCATCCTATGCTGTCGCAGTTGATTTCTTAACCCAGGTGCAGAATCCTACTTTTGTTTATACCTGTGGAATTTTGCTCGGGAGGGCGGGGCATGCATGCAAGTGTGTGTTGATGTGTTCACTCATGCTTTCTGCTACACCAAAGCCAAGTCCTGGGCCCCCACACAGCAATCCCAAGGCCAATTTTCTTGGTAGACACTATCTAACACGTCTTTCTCATCTTCTGTTTAGCAAGAGAAGCAGAGATCAGGTCTTACGGCAATGACCCCTGAACAGCGGAGTGCATATATTGCCCAACAAATGAGTCAATTTCAAGGTAAGCAGTTAAGGTCATTGTTCCCAAAGGGCAGGCCTGGGAGTGTGTGTGGAGGGGGTACGGGGTGGTGAGAATTCACTCCAGTATAAGCAGTCACTGTCAGTGTTTCTGAAAGTTCTGAGGGAGAGAAGGGAGGTCTGCAGCTTAGTTCAACACAGGACGGGTTCAATCCCACATTGAAAGCTTCAGGAGGATCTCAACTGAAAGCCAGGTTTTAATGACTCTAATATCAGTGCTTAGTTCAAGAGATTAATTAGACTGAATCAGGCCCTTTAAAGCAGTTATTCTCAAAAGGAGAAAGGCACACCTTCAGCTTTCTGATCCTGTCCCCCCACACCAACAGCCGCTGCTGGAGTGACCTCCCATTCTAAATATTCCTGAGCCATCTCTGAGGTGTGGGAAGCGGAGCCGGGGCTGGGGATGCTCTTCCTCAAAGTGCCTGTGGCAGGGTCTGCCAGAGCCTTCACGGATAGCAGGGGTCCCCACCCTCTACCATGGCCACTACAAATGTGATCCACATTTATGGGCCGGGGATACAGAGATTAACAAAAGATGTCGGGCGTGGTCCCCACTTCGTGGAACTTCCAGACTAGCTGGGGACATGTGTGTTAAACAATCCCTATGAGCCAGTGGAGTGACCTTGGTCCAGGACAAGAGGACTCTAACCTGGGGCGAAGGATGACTGCTTGCCCTCTGGCAGGTGGTGGACATTTTCATTTTAGCCCAGTGCCACCTGCGTTCTCCTGCAAGAAGCCCTATTCCTTGGGGCCTGATGCCAGCTGAATGTCCCAGCTGCCCAGGCTGGAGCGACATGTCAGGCATGCTTCAGCAGCAGTCACAAGACAGACAAGTTCCAGGAAGGCCAGTGACAAGGGGTGGATATCTGTCAAGGCGTGCCTGGTGCCACACCTATGTACAGAGTGCTGAACATATACGCAAACCCAGACCCTGGCCTTGTGAAGCTTATAATCTACCTGAAAAAGTAGACCCTATAAGCTGGCATTTTCATACGATGTGATCATCCCTTGGTGCATGTATTCGGGGTAGCTGGGAGCGCAGACCGGGGATTCGGGGAGGGCTTCACAGAAGAACCGCATTCGGCTGAGGGTAGAGGAAAAAGGGGAGTTGAGAGGAGTTGGGGAGCCAAGGGTGGAAGGTGTAGCCCAGGTCGTGGATGACTATGGCACTGACCCCCACTTCTCTCTTTCGGTAGCCGTCCAAGAACAAGTCACCTCCAAGTGTAGCCAGACCAAGGCAAGATCCCCATCTAGTCAGTCCGTGATGCCACCCAGAGCGGGGCTCCTTCAGAACAATCCGAATCCAGCAATGATCCCACCCACCAGGCACCAGAGCCGCAAGGGCATGGACATGGCTTTGCCGACTCCGACTCCGGGCAATCAACAAGGAATTTTCAACCCTAACCCTCCATTTCCCATACCCTCACACTTGGGCCAGAACCCCCCAGGCAGTGCCCGTCTGCAGATTGCCAAGGCCTTCCCCTCAGAAGCGCCCCTGCCTATATTCTGTCCCAGATCCCTGGGCAGCCAGCTTCCAAGTCCCCACCAGCTCAGACAACCCTGTGTGCCAAGAAATCCTACAGTGTTGAAAGAAGCCACGTGGGTGGCAGTGGCAGCAGCTGGGACCACAGCGGTCTCCAGGGAGCCCCCCCTTAGCCACACAGACCTTAGCATCCGGCCGCACTTGGAGAGCAACTCGATCTTCACCAGGGCGCCCACCAGAGCTCCGGTGGGATCCCCGACATTTCCATCACAGCAAGCAGTTGTGCCACCCAGTCAAGTGGCCCCAGGAGGCAGGCCTGGCCAGAAGGTGAGCTTCGGCCTTCTGGGCAACCAGAGTCTCAGGCAGAGCCCAGTGCAGGGTCCCGTGCTAGTGTCCAGTGCCACCAAGTCCCTCCAGCAGGGCATGGCTGGCTTTGGTCCGGTGAGTCCCATAGAGGGCATCGAGCCGCCAAGCTATGTGGCTGCTGCCATCGCCACCAGCCAGTCCCTGGGTCCATTCAGCAGAATGGGCTTCCCCCCTGAGCTGCCACCTTACGACTTTCTGCCCCCGCCCCAGCCCCAGCTCAACGGTGTGCTCTCAGCCCCTGACTGCAGTGAGGTGGATTTCGTTGACGCTCTCCTGAAAGGCCCCAGAGGGAGCCCGGAGGAGGGCTGGGTGTGCAACCTGAGGCTCATCGATGACGTTTTGGAAGAGCGCGCTGCCGCTGCCACTGCCGCTGCCGCCACTGCTGCTGTCCCCCAGAGCGCAGGGGGGCTTTAAGTGCTCATAGAAACACCCACACCCACACCTCTTTAGGCAATGACATGCAATGCCATAGCAAATTCACCACCTGCCCCCCAGCCACGCAGTTGCTTCCTCCCTACGATGTGAGTGGCACCCGCCTCTGCTCATCCCTCTCTCTACCTGTGACAAAGCGGAAAGCTGGTGATTTTTCAAGCTACCTGTACATATTTGAAAATTTTGTAAATGGTTTTCCTAAACGTTAATGACAGAAGTATTTATACTTCATTTTGTGACTTTGTAAATAAAGCGACGGCTTTTGTTTCAGTAGAGTTGTGTTTATTATGCATTGTTTGTGTTTATTACACACTGTTGCAAATACGCAGGCTGTGTACGGAGCTCCAGCGCTCCCTTGTGAAGCCCCAGTGAAGCTTCCCTTAGAAGCCACGGGGTTGAGTCGCTTATGGTTTTGATGCAATGAGATATGTGGATGTGACCAAGAGGCATTGTACAAACTGACAAAGGCCGAATAGAAACCCCCTGGCCATTTATGGCCGAATAGAACCCCCTTGGCCATTTATTGCAATTTTCAGTAAAAATGCTATCGTCTTGTGTGATTCTTAAAATCTATTGCAAACCTGTTAGTGTCCGCCTGGAGCGCATATTACAGGTGGCCCGCAGGGGAAATTTTCCAGGAGGCTTGGAGTTCTTCGGATTTGGGAGGGGTGTAGAGAGGGCCTGTGAGCTGAACACAGGCCATGCGGTCCATGCTGAGCATCCAGGGTGTCCTCCCTCTATCATTCAGAGAAACCCCCAGGCTCCCACTTCCCCAGTGGCACCTTGCAGGGCGGAGGTGAGATGTTCCTGGTTTAAAGCCTTTCAGTGTTTGTTTTCATGTAAGGTCTGTGGTTGGGGGTGGGGTGGGGGGGGGAGTCTGTAAACATTAATAGTTGACTTGGGGTTTGTCTTTGATGGTTTTTATCTGCAATTATCGTCATGTATATTTAAGTGTCTGTTATAGAAAACCCACACCCACTGTCCTGTAAACTTTTCCTCAGTGCCCAGACTTGTGTAATCACGTTTTAATTGCCACCTCCTCTTTCGCCTCTACATTTGAAATCTGGCATCTGTTTCCAGCCAGTGCGTTTTTTCTTTGTACTGTAATAAACAGCCAGGAGAAAAGTGCCTCTATGTTTTCATTGTTCAAGGGATCATCCGACGTCCCTGTGTCCGCTAAGCCTACTGGTGTCTTTGGTCCTTTCCTCTCGAGAGGCTACTCGGTGCCTTGTGCAGCGGGAAGATGCCACAGCGAGGGCTGATGGGTAAGAAGTTTGTGAAGCCCCTCATTTTTTGTTTTTTGGGGTTTTTTCTTTTTGTTTATTTCTTTGTTTTTTTACCCCAAGGTCTTCATTTTACAGGGAAGGAAACAGAGGCCACTGAAGTAGCTGCGCCGGCGGCAGGGGGCGGGGGTGACTTGCACCGCCAATCCAGACTCTCTGCCCCAGCCCGCGTCCTCTTTCCACTGAGGGGGTGACAGACCCAATTAAAGATCCGTATTCTTCCCATGCAAGGGACACCCAAATAGGGCACGGGGCGGGGGGCGCGCTGAGACAGGAGGCACGTCCGCTGCGCAGTAGAGGGAAGTCATGCCTCTTCGCAAGGCCGGGGAGGCTGCGACTTGCCGCGCCCCCTCCACCTCCTCTCCCAAAGCCTGGGCTAAACCCAATCCAGTGCCCGCTGAGTGCGGAGCCGGAGGAGCTCCGGGGGCGGGGGCTCCAGGGCCGCAGAGCTCCTCTTCAGGTTCCCTGACCGCAGTGGAAGGGAGTTACCGCGGCACTTCGCCCGCCCCCCGTCCCGCCCCCCGTCCCGCCCCGCCCCTTCCCAAACCCCGCCCCCTGGAGTCGCTGCACCGCCCCTTCACTCCCCACCTGCTGCCCCCGCTCGCCCGGCCCCCTACGGTCCCCTCCGCTCTTCTCCCAGCAGACCTTTGCAGCAGGCGGGCTGGCTGTCGGTTGTTTCCGATTTAAACTGCACGAAATCCACAGGGACTTCCGTGACTCCACACTCGGGCCACCCCCTCACTGCGACAAAGTGGCTTCCACAGAGCTTAATACGGATTTCGCTTATGGTAGGGTCTCATTCAGAGGGGGACCCTAATAGGATGGCAGAGACCCCTGCCTCTCCCATGAAAGCGCACGTCCCCCCACCCCCCCGAAGGCAGCAGGGAAGCTACTTGGGAAGCCCCTCCCTGCCGTGTTCTGGAAGAGCAGAGCGGATTGCTGGTTGGCATCGTTTGTAGTGCAAACCCAATACATCACATGTATCCCCCAACTGCCTGGGAGAACTGATACCCTCATCGTGGATGTACAAAGTGTTCCACCACAATGGCACACTATGGGGGCTGAGGGACGCATGGACGTGGAGGCATCCTGTCCTGTCCAATGGAGCCTAAAATGCTCCAGGACGATGCCTTCACCCACCATTCTCAATGGCTGAGACTAAGAGCAAGATGGACAGCCTTCCGGCCAGCGGGGTGGAGGACACCTGCGTTCCCCAAAAGCCCCGCCCCTGGCCTCCTGCTCCATACAGGCCCCTCCAGCTTGCAGAACATTCTTCCCAGGTCTGGATAACCGATGTGTCCTACAGGTGTTCCTGAGCTATGGGCCTCACCCGCTGTCACAGTCTTTGCACCCACTCCCCCAGGCGCCCACAGGCAGCACCTCCCCAGGAGCCTTCCTTGCTGGGGCTCCCAGTGCTATCTCAAGTTCCCCAGGGTGCCAGGCTCCAGGTCAGCCCCAGCTCCAGGCAAGCCCCAGCTTCACCTCAGAGTCATGCCAGGGCACTCAGGTCCAGCTCTCCTGTCTCCTGTCTCTGACGGGCCCAGGGGCATCAGGGGTGGGGCCAGGGGCCCTTCCTGATTCTGTGTAGGACCCACCTGCCCAGTGACTGTTGCTCCCAGCCAGCCAGTGAGGGGCCAAATCCCTGTAGACACCCCAACCCAGCCCTCCCAGTCAGGCCTCCTCAGCCTTCCAGAGGGCTCTGGGAGCCATAGCTGTCTCCACTCTGCTGACTGTCCGAGCCCCCAAAGCAAAGCTGAGCTCAGCCCACTGGACCAGTGCCAGCCAGCCATGGCCTTGAGGCTGAGCCAGTGTGGACAGCAGTGTTGACGGCTCCCTGAGCAATTCCCACCACCCGACCCGCGCTGGCCTCACTGCCCCGCCCACCATGCCACCCCCCCACCCCCCCCCACCCCCGCCGCCCCCCCCCTCACTCCCCCCCCCCCCCCCAAAAAAAAAAAAAAAAGCCGCTCTCCCTGCCCCGCCCACCCTGCCACCACCCCCCCTCTGCCGGTCTCACTGCCCTCCCCCACCCCTGCCATCCTTTCCCTCTGACCTCGGGCCCTTTCCTACTCCCCCAGCATGGTTGTCCCAGGTTTCTCTTTGCAAGCGACAGCTCCCACCGTTCTGCTGCCACTTAGCTCCCCTCTCTTTTGTACCTTCAGCCTCTCCTCTGCTGGATTCCACCCAGGGGCTCCCAACCCAGCCATGTTCAACAAGCCCTAAATATCACAGCCCACCCAGCCACAGCTGTAGCTCCCTACCACCCTCCCACTCACTCCTCAACCAGAGTGCCCCGGCTCCAGTCCCCGCTCCTTCCCCTAAGCACACTGCTCAGCGTACAGCTTCCGCCTGGCCCAAGTCCAATGTAAGCTTCTCAGTCCTCCGTGGATTTGCCCCTTCAGCAGCACTGGACTCTACCTCCTTCCAGAAAAGCACTGGCCCTGAGCTCCTGGAAGCCTCTGGCCTGCAGCCTAGCCCTCTCCTGCTCTGCGATCTGTTCTGCCCTGCGTCGTCGCTGTGAGAAGACACTGCTCTCCCAGGGCTTCCTCTCACTCACATAGGACTTCCTCCCCCTACCCCGCCCTTCTCCTGGGCACATAAAAGGGTTTAGAGCCTGTGTTCCAGCATTCCGGCATCTCAGCATCTTGATGGCCCGGTGAAGAAGAGTGTGGTGCATCTGGGCTAGGCCCTAGATTTCAGTCCCCAGAGGAATGCTAAGGGACTGGGCTGAAATACTCTAGGCCTCTTGAAAAAAGAATGAAAGAGCTTAGAGTCCTCCAGATGCCTCCCACGAAGACAGTTCTCCCCACCATGCTTCGGACCACAGCACCCTTGGGCAGAGTCCCTCATGGCCCCTGGCCTGTGCGAGTCCTTCCTACAGGAGCTTGCGGGCCAGAACCCGAAGGCCTTCCCACAGCTGCGGGGAAAGAAGCAGGATCACTCGCTCCGTGCCCTATCCCAACACCCCCTCCCAACTCTGAGGTCAACCTCAATGAAAATGCTAGAAGGCCCCAGGGACCTTTGTGAGACCCCAAGGCCTCCCTCCTTTACTAGAGCAAGCTCAGGCCCCTGGAGCCCCCAGGGCCAAGGTCTGTAGATAAGGTACTATATCTCGCTTGCCATTCAGCCTAGGAAGTCCGGGGGATCTGCCAGCGAACATGGGGTTCTAAAGACGTGCCTGGCTTCCCTAGTGTGTGTCGTTCAGTGATTCCATGAGCAGCCTTGTGCCAGGCACAGACAGGGACACAGACACGGTCCCAGCCTCATGGAGCCAACGGGGTGTGTCGAGGGTCTAGGCATCAGGGGTATAGCAGAGAACAGAACCGGTGGGAGCTGTACGTGTGTGTGTACGTGCGTGTGCATGTGTGTGTGTGTGTGTGAGAGAGAGAGAGAGACAGACAGACAGACAGAGAGAAAGTCAGGGCTATGTGTTAGTCAGGGTTCTCCAAAGAAATAGAACCAATGGGATGGAGTTGTATCTATATATAGAGATAGATAGATATAGATAGATCAGAATACACACACACACACGCGCGCGCGCGCGCGCGCGCGTGCGCACACAGATTTATTACGGGGAATCAGGTCACACGATTCTGGAGGCTGAGAAGCCCCACAGTCTGCCCTCTATAAGCAGGAGACCAGGGCAGCTGGTGCTATACTTCAGTCTGAGCCTGGAGGCCTAAGAACAGGGGAGCCATTTTTGTAAATCCCAGTCTGAAGTCAGAAGATGACAGGGCCCAGCTCAAGGAGTGGGGCAGGGAAAAAGGGGCTAATTCCACCTTTCTCTGTCTTTTGTTCTATTCAGGTCCTCACCAGATTGGAAGATGCCCACCCACGTTGGGGAGGGCCATCTGCTTGCTGAGTCCACTGATTTCAAATGTGGATCTCATCCGGAAACACCCTCACAGACACACCCAGAAACAAGGCTTAATCTGGGCACCCATGGCCCCATCAAGGTGACACACAAAATTAAGCATTCTCTACACGTTTGCCTCTTGAACAACATAGGTTTGACCTATGTGGGTCCTCTCATATGTACATTTTTTTTCCCAATGAATACAGTACAGTCCTGCAAATATATTTTCTCTTGCTTGTGATTTTCTTGACATTTTCTTTTCTCCAGCCTACTTTATGGTAAGAATACAGTATACAATACATATGACGTAGAAAATATGTGTTAACAGACTTGACGTTATCAGTAAGGCCTCCAGTTAACAGTCAGCTGCTAGTACTTACGTTCTGGAGGAGTCAAAAGCAACACATGAATTCAATGACACAGGGGGTTGGTCACCCCTAACCCCTGTGTTGTTCATGGGTCAATTGTATATAACTATTTCTCTCTGTCTGTCTCTGCCTCTTTCTCTCAGTGTGGCCCTTGGCACAGGACAAGACAGATGAACCGTCGGAAAGGAAATAGAAGCATACATGGGAATTAAGACAATGAAGAAGGTGGTATTTCAAATCAGTGAGGGAGACTCAACACATCAAGATAAACTCAGATGATTCAAAGATTATCACAGAAAAAATAACCCATAAAAGAACTATAAGAGAACAAGGATGGGTATTTTTTATAATATAGAGTAGATCAGGCTTCTGCAGTCATGATGTGAAACCCAGAATCCATAAAGGAAAAGACTGATGAAATTAGCCACATAAAATATAGAAACTTGTATACAGGAAGAGACACCATGAAAGTCAAAAGATAAATGACTTTTTTTTTTTAATTTGAAACACATGACAGACAAAGGCTGATATAACTAATACTTACAAATAAAGGTAGTAGATGGTCTACAAAAAGGAAAGTACCAGAATTTCATAGCGGTTTTCTTCAACATAACCAAAACTCACCAACAACCTGGGCATCTACCAGTAGGAGAATGGATAGACAAACTGATGTGTTATTGCAAAGCAGAACTACTCATCTGCACAGAGTGACAATCTCAGCAGTGGAAAGGAATGATGTCTGATAACAAGCTACAAAGTGGATAAATTTCAAATGCGTTATGCTGAGAGAAAGAAGCCAGACACAGAACTTTCTGGGGTGATGGTAAATTCTTTTTTTTTTTCTTTTGAGAGAGAGAGGGGGAGCTGGGGGGAGGAGCGGAGAGAGAGGGAGAGAGAGAATCTTAGGCAGGCTCCACACTCAGCTTGAAGCCTAGGCAGATGCAGGGCTCAATCTCAGGACCCAGAGATCATGACCTGAGCCAAAATCAGGAGTCAGATGCTTAACCTACTGAGTCACCCAGGCGCGCTGGTAAATTCTGTCTTGCTAGGGATGTGGGTTATATTGGTGTACACATTGTCAAAACTCAGAAAATGTTCCATTTGAGATCTGAGCATGTCATGGTAACTAAATTTTACCTAAAATAGAAAAACCTTAAACAAGTACTGAACTCTAATTTGTGATCTGCTGGGGCACTCAGGGGCGAAGTGTACTCATGTCTGAAACTTACTTGGAAACACACAAAAAGATGATTGATGGATGGCTAGAGAAGATGGGCAGAGAGATAGATATGGTAAAGCAAATAGAATAACATGTTAATTATAGAATCTAGGAGGCGGTCTATGAAGACTTAATGTACATCTCTTCAAACTTTTCTGATTACTTGAAAATTTCCATAATAAAACATCAGGGAAAATAATTTTTTAAAGTACAGAGGTGCTTTTTAAGTATAAATAGAGCAATTTGAGGAAGAAGAAAAAGGCCACGGAGACCCAGTTTATACTTGGGGAGTGGAAGGGGAATTGGGCCTGATTTTCCTACAGTCTGTTTTCCGGAAGTCGGTACAGCTTAATACAAAACCACAGGGAGCTCCTAGCCACCTGCTGCATGAAACAACTAGAAGATTGGTCTTCTCTCACCCTATCCCGACAACATGTTGCAGAAACCGCTCGCCCAAACCATGGTTCGCCTGTTTTACTCACCTCGATTGTCTGTGTTCTCAGCATTTCTGCAATCGTTCTTTGTAAAATTTTCCGCTTTCATCTTTCTCGATTATTTACCTTGGTAAACACTTATTACTTTCTAGGTATTACATTAAGAAAATGATTAAGTACCCAATGAAGAGGAAATGCTCAAAGGACCCCCAAATTGCCAATCAAAGCTGAGAGGGCACCAGCCCCAGATGTAACGACTGATCACAGCGGGTGTAGATGGATCATGGCCTCACAGGCCCTCTCTCTCCTTCAAAGGCTGGACGGCGATGCACCTAACTGCTGGGCGGGGCATTCTGGCGATTCGGAAGAATTTCAACTTGGGCTGTAAGTCAGAGCCACCTGGGGCTTTGGAATAAATACATCTGCGTGGGACCTGAGCTCAAAGAATAGCATTTTGAGGGGCTAGACGAAAGCCCAGGGATCTGTATTTAAAGCTCCTGGGCTGAGGATAACTGGCTAGGCTTTCAACATGATGGGAATCTGTTACAGAGAAAACTCGCACAAGCGTTCAAAGATGTGTGTGCAGAGTCACTGATTGCAGCATTGTGTGACCTACCCAAAATTAGAAACGACCCAAGTGTCCCAAATAGAGGCTGGTTAAAGCCATTCAACAATGTCGCTGTTAAAAAGCACGCAGGCTCTCTATTTTTTGCAAATCTGGATTCCACTGCCCAAACTAGGCTGGAATCCTTTCTGGGCCCACGTATACCCATTCAAGAGCCTTGAGCATCACTCAAGAGGAGTTCCTGCTGCGAGCAGACCTCCGTGGAGCTGCTATGGAAGTTCAACCCCATCTTGGATCTGGAGTTTTCCCAGATGGCTTCAAAAGAGATTTTTGAGAACATATGGCTGCTTCTCGTCATTCCTTCTCAGAAATGCTGATAGAGGGCTCCAGTAACTTGTCCCTCTGCTCTGGTACCAACTACCCAGCCCAGCCCCTCCCCTGGACTTGCTGCCCTAAGCACAGGACAATAAAGAAGAGACCCAACAAAAGAGGCCATTAGAGCAGACATGATTGCCTTGAATGTTGAAAAACTAATGAAGTAGGGAGCTCTCGCTGAGCATTTCCCTTACCAGATTTGACTGAGATTTGAATTTGAATTTCATGAATTAATTCGTCAGATCTTACAGTGAGGAAAGCACCATCTTACCTGTCCTCACGAATGCCAGGGAAGGGCCTCAGTAACTTGACCCTCATCCTATTCCCACCTACCAGCAGACTCGTTCCTGCAGCGGGACAGCGAAGAAAAGATCCTGCCAAAAAGAGCAGAAATGGAACTTGCTGTGTCTCCATCACAGAGAAACTCCAAGGCACCTGAGCTTCGCATTTATTTTTCTTCTTTTTTAAAATTTTTACTTTAAATTAAATTTAGTTAACATATAGTATATTATTATATGTTATATTAGTTTTAGGGGTAGAATTTAGTGATTCGTTCATTGCATGTAACGCCCAGTGCTTATTCCGTCAAGGGCCCTCCTTAATGCCCATCCCCCCGTGACCCCACCCCCCCCTCCCTCCCCTCCAGCAGCCCTCAGTTTGTTCCTTAGAGTTGAGAGTCTCTTATGGTTTGCCTCCTTCTATGCTTTTATCTTATTTTATTTTCTTTTTCCTTCCTTTCTCCTATGTTCATCGGTTTTTTTTCTTAAATTCCACATTCGAAGGAAAACATATGGTATTAGTCTCTCTCTGGCTTATTTCATTTAGCATAATACCCTCTAGTTCCATCCATGTCATTGCAAAAGGCAAGACTTCATTCTGTTGGATGGCTGAGTAATATTCCATTGTGTGTGTGTGTGTGTGTGTGTGTGTGTGTGTGTGTGTATACACACACATGCCACGTCTTTATCCATTCAATGGACATCTGGGCTCTTTCCATAGTTTGACTATTGTGGACACTGCTGCTATAGACATTGGGATGTGAATGCCTCTTCAAATCTCTACATTTGTATCTTTGGGGTAAAAACCTATTAGCGCAATTGCTGGGTGGTAGGGTAGGTCTATTTTTAACTTTTTGAGGAACCTCAATGCTGTTCTCCAGAATGGCTGCACCAGCTTGCATTCCCGCCAACAATGTAGGGGGGTTCCCCTTTCTCCACATCCTTGCCAACATCTGTCATTTCCTGACTGGTTAATTTTAGCCATTCTGACTGGAATGAGGTGGTATCTCACTGTGGTTTTTATTTGGATCTCCCTGATGCTGAGTGATATTGAGCACTTTTTCATGTGTCTGTTGGCCATTTGGATGTCTTCTTTCCAGAAATGTCTGTTCATGTCTTCTGCCCATTTCTTGACTGGATTTTTTGGTTTGGGGAAATTTCATAAGTTCTTTATAGATGTTGGATATTAGCCCTTTATCTGATATGTCATTTGTGAATATCTTCTCCCATTCTGTCAGTTGTCTTTTGGTTTTGTTGACTGTTCCCTTTGCTGTGTAAAAGCTTTTGATCCTGATGAAGTTTATCTTTGCTTTTGTCTCCCTTGCTTCTGGAGACAAATCTAGCAAGAAATTGCTGTGACCAAGGTTATAGAGGTTGCTGCCTGTGTTCTCTTCTAGCATTTTGATGGATTCCTGTCTCACATTTGGATCTTTCATCCATTTTGAGGGGTTTTTGAGTAAGCTGTAAGAAAGTGGTCCAGTTTCATTCTTCTGCATGTGGCTGTCTGATTTTCCTAACACTGTTTATTGAAGAGGCTGTCTTTTTTTCATTGGGTTTTCTTTCCTGCTTTGCCAAAAATTAGTTGACCATAGAGTTGAGGGTCCATATCTGGGCTCTCTATTCTATTCCATTGATCTATGTGTCTGTTTTGGGGCCAATACCATACTGTCTTGATGATGACAGCTTTGCAACACAGCTTGAGGTCTGGAATTGTGATGCCTCCAGATTTGCTTTTCTTTTTCAACATTCTTCTGGCTGCTCAGGGTCTTCTCTGGTTCCATACAGATTTTGGGATTGTTTGTTCCAGCTCTGTGAAAAATGCTGATGGTATTTTGATAAGGGTTGCTTTGAATGGGCAGATAGCTTTGAGTAGCATAGACATTTTAATATTTGTTCTTCTAATCCATGAGCGTGGGATGCTTTTTTCCATTTCCTTGTGTCTTCCTCAATTTCTTTGATGAGTATTCTATAGCTTCCAGAGTACAGATCTTTTACTACTTTGGTTAAGTTTATTCACATCTAAAGGCTTTTCTTGGGGCACTTGGGTGGCTTAGTTGGTTGAGTGTCCGACTCTTGATTTCAGGTCATGATCTCAGGGTCATGAGATTGAGCCTCACTGCTTAGGTCTCTCTGTCTCCCTCACCTTCAGTTCCTCCCCACCCCAGTCACATGCTCTTTTCTTGCTATCTCTCTAAATAATAATAATAATAATAGTAAAAAAGTAAAGTTTTATCTTGCAAGTGGGATGGAGATCCAATACAGCTGTCCACATGGCCCTAAAAATTTCTGAGAGTTGAAAGCAAGGGGAAACAAGATGCAGAATTATGCTAAAGAGTCATGATCATTAGCATAATTCAACATTCCTTTGGCAAATCTCAGGTGCCTGTGTGTCTTCCGCTTCTAAAGTCGATGACAAGATGCAATGCAGTATTAAGCGTATGAAGGAAAATGTTGTGGCAAAGAGATGTGGAAGTAGACACTGGTGATTTTACTTTGTGTTATTTCTGCAAAACACAATTGCAATAAGGTAAGTATTTTTCTGCTCCACACCGGTTGTCTCTCTAGTGCCAAATAAATGCATTTAAAAGAAACTACATTAAAATTCAGTTTTGCTTTTAAAAAGTGTGCCACAGACCCCCGCCCCCCCATGCCTAATACTCAGAGCAGTAAAAGATCTCTACCCCGACACCTCTGCCTGCTCTGCCCACCCCCCACCTGCACAGGCTCCTCAATTCAGTTTTCTTTCTTTCTTTTTTCTCTTTTTTAAGCAAGCTCTATGCCCAACATGGGGCTCAATCTTCTGACCCTGAGACCAAGAGTCACATGCTCCACAGACTGAGCCATCCAGGGCCCCCATTGCTTTTCAAATGACAGGAAGGAAAGCGGCCTTCACAGGGGTGCCTGAAGAAGCCAGGCCAGGATCCCTGCTTGAAACTGGAGGACTGTGAGGAGAACGCACACGCTCGCACACGTGTACACCCACATGCACGGTGATATTTTCTAGAGAGTTCTTGCCACCTGCAGTAGCCTGGTCTGCCCATCAAGAGGAAGGCACCCAAAGATGTCACCAAAGTTTGTCCTCCCGGGGCAGGGAGAATGGGGAATCCTGCTTTCTGCTGCTGTCATTTCTGATGGGGGGAGCTCTACCCCAGCAGGCTGAATTTGTCCCCGAGTCGCCTGAGACAGCACTGAGGCTGGTGATTCAGGTACAAGTCTTTCCAAATCTCAGATTCCAGAAGACTCTTCCTCTGGCGCCTCTGCCCCGCTTGGGTTCCAGATCCCAGGCCGCCTCCACAGGCACAGGCCAGCTCCATTTCTTTTCTTCTAAACTGGATTTTCTTCCTTCTCTTTCCAGCCTCATCCCCCGGTGTGGCCATACGTGGAGGCTTCTTCTTTGGAAGGAGCTGGAGCCTCATCGTGACCACTGAAACAGCTGCCATTGTCCAAGAACGAAATTCTTCTGGTCGTGAGAGATGCAAGGTGTGAGGCATAGAGCTTTCATGGAAATGTAGCAACCTCATTCTCTGGACCATTTGGCCCTTGGTTTTGATAAATCACTCTCCTTGCACTCAGTAACATGGCTCACAGTCAGCAAAAATGAGGAAATATGTGTGGGCCTTTCACAGCCCTGCCCAGAACCCAGCATCCTTCTGAGTGGCCGTGGCTGCAAAGCTCGTCTGGGAACAAAGGGAATGGGTTTGGCACACTGACCACCCTGGCCGGCGAGCGGCAGTGGGAGGACTTGGCAAGAGTGGATGCTGGCCAAGGTCAAAGACCAGGCTGCCCCAGAGCCTCATGGGACTTGGACATGGTCTATGAGCCAAGGGTCAGCAAAGGGCAGCCGTCAGCACTGGAACTCTGGTGCCAGAGCCCCTGGGCTCAAATCACAGCTCTACCCCTTGCTTGTTGTAGGGCCTTGGGCAGTTCAGCAGACCACTTAGCCGCTCTGTGCCTCGGTTTCCCCATCTGTCACATGAAGATAATAATAGTGCCTACACCGCATAGGGCTGTTGTGCAGAGTAAAAGAACCCACATGTCTCTCAAAGATTAAACATAGCATTACCATGTGACACTCCTGGGCAATAGCCAAGAGAAATGAAAACAAATGTCCACATAAAAACTTGGACACAGAAGTTCATAGCAGCTTTATTCGCAACGGTCAAAAAGTAGAAACAACCCAGATGTCCATTGACAGATGAATGGATAAACAAGACATGGTCTCTCTGTACAGTGGAATATTAGTCAGCCATAAAAAGGAATTAGGGGCGCCTGGGTGGCTCAGTGGGTTAAGTCTCTGCCTTCCGCTCAGAGTCCTGGTCCCACATCAGGCTCTCTGCTCAGTGGGGAGCCTGCTTCTCCCCTCTCTCTGCCTGTCTCTCTGCCTACTTGTGATCTCTCTCTCTCTGTCAAATAAATAAATAAATTATTTTTAAAAAGTATTAAATGCCACAGCTTGGATGGACCTTGAAAACACTGTCCCATGAGAGAAGCTAAGCATCAAAGGTCATATTTTAAAGGCTTCATCTGAAAGTTCAGAATAGGCAAATCCATTGAGACAGAAAGTAGCTGTGTGCTTGCCAGGGGGCTGGTGTGCACGGGGGATGGTAGCTAAAGGTATGGGTTCTCTCTCTGCGGTGGTAAGAATACCCTGGAACTGACTGGAGATGGTATGCAGATCTGTGACGAGACTAAACCATCGCACACTTTGAGTAAAATGTATATTATATGAACTGTATCTCAACGAAACTGTTTTTTTAAAAGATTTTATTTATTTAGTTGAGAGAGAGAGAAAGTACGAGCAGGGAAGGGGCAGAGGGAGAGGGAGAAGCAGACTCCCCACTGAGCAGGGAGCCCCACACGGGGCTCGATCCCGGGACCCTGAGATCATGACCTGAGCAGAAGGCAGAGGCTTCACCGACTGAGCCAGGCGCCCCTCAACAAAACCATTTTTTAATAAACCAAAAATGTTACTGAAACTATTCATCAAAATAAAATAAACTGTCCTTCTGCACTGAATTACACTGAAAGACGAAGCATCAGTACCTGTGAGGCCCGGAGAACGGGGCTCAGGAACCCAGCCATCCACCTCTCCAGGGTCCTCACTGCCTCTCAGCAGGGGTTTGAATGCACCTGGCCCCCCACCCCCAGGTTGTGAGGGGGCTACGAGGATCAAGAGAGGAGAAGGTAGTGTCAGCTGGGCCCTTCATGGTGTGAGATCATGTCTTGCATAAGAAGTAAATTAGGACCTGAATTGAGCTCACAGACTCTAGCAGCTGGTAATATGAACCCAGCCTCATAAGGCAATAGGCCCATCCCTCTGGGTTCACCAAGTACCAGGCTCTGCTGAAAACACCCCCTGCCTCCTGTCTCTCAGCTTCAGCCTTCCCGGTGCTTTTCCAACAGTCTGTGCCCACCATGACCTGGGACAAACCCCACCACCCGCCCTGTTCACGCTCTTTTCAAATGGAAACTTGCTGGTTTCATCAGTTGCTTCTTTTTCCTCTCCAACGAGATGATTTGTGGCTATAAAGACAAAATGTCCTTCCTTGGGCAAAACGTTGTGCAAAAAATTTATTCGCATGTTTTTCTCATTCACATTTCCTGTGGGTGATATTCTACCCACAATATTCCGATCACAGGAAGAACATAACAAGAAAGATAAAGTCAGCTTTTGATACCCAAAATAGGATTTTTGTGTCCACGGCTAGACAATCGTCTTGAAAGCCAGGCTTTATCTACAGAGAAAAGATGTTTCTTCTCAACTCCTTTAGTTTCTCTGATGGTCGATATCCTGTGTCACCTTGGCTAAGTTGAGTCCGCAGGTATTTATGCAAATGCAAATTTGGGTATTTCTGAGAAGGTGTTTGTTGTTATAGTTAATACCTGTAATCAGTTAACCTGAAGTCCAGGAGATTAGCCTCCATAACCCCAGGCAGGCTTCATCCAATCAGCTGAAAGGCCCGAAGACCCAAGGCTAAGGTTTCCCTGAGGAAGACCGAAGTCCTCCTCAAGCCCTCAGCAGCAGCTATGGCAACTTTCCAGCTTGCCGGTTACCCTGCAATGTTTGGACTTGCCTAACCAGCCACCACCACCACCACCACCATCACCCGCCCCCCCTACCCCGCCCAATCACATAAACCCATTCTTCATAATTCACACACACACACACACACACACACACACACACACACACACACATCCTATACCCTCTCTATATCTTCTGTTTCTCTGGTTGGAACCCTAACTAACAGAGTTTCCCATTATCATCCCATAAAGAACCAAGCCCATATTATTCTATAATAGAGAGCAGAAACTCAGGCTGAGATGAAAAAGAGGTGGGAAGGGGTCTGGGGGGCTCAGTGAGTTGGACATCTGACTCTTAGTTTCCATTCAGGTCATGATCTTGGGGTTGTGGGATGGAGCCCCATGTTAGGCTCTGTGCTCAACAGGGAGTCTGCCTCGGATTATCTTTCTCCCTCTCCCTTTGCTTCTCCCCCCACCCCGTCTCTCTCTCTAAAATAAAAAAATAAATCTTTTTGTTTTTTTAAAGCAAAGTAAAAAGTCGTGGAAAGTATTCCCTTCCCCACCCACTCACTTCAAGCCAAAGGGATGGCAGGGAAAAGAAAGCAAAGGGAGATGTAGGCATGTAGGTCTCATCTCTCTCCCTGGGACTAGTGTCCTGTTTCAAGCACACTGGAAGGCGGTTCGGGAAAGCTGAAAGCTGAGAGCCTGGTCACACTCACACTTTCTGAGAGTCTGGGAGGAGCCCACAGTAGTAAAGTGAAGGCTGAGGGGATGATACCTGGGCCTGCCTAAGATGCCATCTTGGAAAGCAATGCAAGGAAGTGGTGTCCTTCCAGATCCGCAGATGGCCGCCATCTTGCTGTGTTTTCATATACTGGAGAGAGCTCTGGTGTCTCTTCCTCTCATTAGGGCACAAGCTCTACCACATTAAGGCCCCACACTTAAGATCTCATTGTAACCTCTATCTATCTCTATCTCTGTATATAGTCACATTGTGGGGTTAGGGCTTCAACATATGAATTTGGAGGAAGACAAACATTCAGTTCATAACAGTAATATCTGTTCATAACTGTATACAGTTCATAACTGTAAAAATCTGCCTCCCACGGGGATAGCCCCAGGTCATTAGCATTCCTGTCCGAGGCTGCCCAGGCAGAACACAAGACATGATATGGCGTCGGGGGTGGGGTTGCCAAGTCCCAGCAGCCTAACTTGATCCATTCTGTTGAATGACGTTGCTCAAAGACATTGTTGTTGGACAGAAATACAGCCTATATGCAGGGCCAGCACTGATGGCTATTGGACTCTTGTTCTAACCCAAGCAGACAGATCTGACAGTGCACCACGTGCATGCACACAACTATGACGCCAAACAAAACTGTCACCATCTCCCAAACTGCTTCTCAGTGAAGCAAGGTTTTCATTCACCCATGAAGTCAACCAGGCCCTTCTGTGAGGCTTTTGGTGGCCATGTTCTCCCATTCCCCACAGAGACTCCTGTTGTGCTAGGGAGCAGCTATGACAAGAGATTTTGTCTTCGGTCCAGAATACCTTTGCCTCTCCAGTTCCTTCTAACACCAAGCCTAGTGGCTTGCTATGTTTTCTTGGTGAATGTCTGGACGCAGGCAGAGCTTTCTTAATGGCTGCTTGGTGGGGCAGAACCAGAAAGCCTTGCCCCTCTGCCAGTCTCTTCAAGATCCTCAGAGCAGTGTTGTTGTTGTGTTGTCATTGCTGCTGCTGCTGTCTAACCATCAGAGGGTCCTAGTCCTGGCTCCTCTTAGTTCTGGGAAAGTGAGGGAAGGGTCCCACAGAGCTGGACAAAGGCTGACCGGGCTAGGCTCCAGGCCCCAAGAGAGGGGCTTGTAGGTGCCAGGGACGAGCTGCTCAAGGGCTGGGGAGAGGAGAGAGGCAGAGACTGGGAACCTGGCAGGGGCAGCCCAAGGAGCATTCCATAGTCTCTCAAACCCAGGCTGGAATAACCAGAAATGAGCAGGCAACAGACTTCTGGTCCCCCCGCTCTGCCCCCCCACCACCTCCAATCACATTTTCCCAAAAGGTATCTTAACAGCAAAAGCGTTTTAGTGATTTCTCAATATTTGGCATTTTTCTTGGATGAACAGTGGCCATGTCACACAGGAGGAAGGCTGGAGGTTCTGGGTTTGAACCACAACTCCGTCCGGTTTGGGCTGTGTGATCCTGCGCAACTTTGGTGACTCAGTCCAAGTTCTCTGGCTGGGGAGGACCAAGCCATGAAACAAATGTTCAAAGTCAGGGCTCTTACCCATGATACCATTCGTCAAGCTGTGATATCTAGACACGCAATTATCGTAATTATAATGTAATTATAATGGTAACGCTACATAACCATGTGAGCGGGCAGCACCATCCAGCAACCTACTACATTCCCTGAATACAGGTGTTTTTCCACCTCCCTTAACAATGATTTCACACTTTTTCCACCTTCCCATCCGAAAGCAGAAACAATACCATAACTACTGAGGCCTCACATCTGTACTCAGGCCCTGCCTTCCCTGATGTTAACCCAGAAGACATGTCCCTGGCTCCTATAGCTGTCCCCTTTCACTGTCCTGGCATCCTTTTTTTTTTTTTTTTTTAAGTTTTATTTATTTATTTTAGAAAGAGAGAGAGTGCAAGTCGGGGGAGGGACAGTAGGAAAGGGAGAAAGAATCTCCACTAGTCGCCCCACTGAGCCTGGAGCATGACGTGGGGCTCAATCTCATGAACCCTGAGATCATGACCTGAATCAAAGCCAAGAGTCAGATGCTTAACTGATTGCACCAGCCAGGTGCCCCATTCTCTGGATCGCTCCTGAGGTATCCCTCCACCCTGACTCCTTATCTCCTGGGATCTAGCCACCTCACTTCTCCACTTGCCTTCACAGCAAAAGCTCTTGAAAGATTTACCCACACAGGCTAGTACCATGTTTTATTCCCACTGCCTCCCCAGTTCGCACCGGTGGGGTTCCCATAAAAGTCACCAATGACCTACATCCTGTCCTCATCTTCTTTGATCTGGCAATAGCGTTTGACCCTTTGCTGGCTCCTCACCAACCCACTCTTTAATCATTTGAATGCACCAGGGCTCAGCCCTCAGACTTCTCTTTCCTGTCCGCATTCCCCTGCTAGATAGCATCATCCAGTCTCATGACTATCAAAACACATCATCTCTAAATTCTCAAAATTCAGCAACCAAAAAAGCAAACAACCCTATTCAAAAATGGGCAAAGTACTTAAACAGACATTCCTCCAAAGGCATTCAAATGACCATTAAGCACATGAAAAAGCGTTGGATAGAACCGATCATCAGGGAAACACAAATCAGAACTACCATGAAATGCCACCTCATACTCATTAGGATGGCTACTATTTTTTTTAAGAAAACAGAAAATAATTGGAGTGCTTGGGTGGCTTAGTGGGTTAAAGCCTCTGCCTTCGGCTCAGGTCATGGTCTCACAGTCCTGGGATCGAGACCTGCATCGAGCTCTCTGCTAAGCGGGAAGCCTGCTTCCTCCTCTCTCTTTCCGCCTGCCTCTCTGCCTACTTGTGATCTGTCTGTGAAATAAATAAATAAATAAATAAAATCTTGTTTAAAAAAAAAGACATAAAATAACAAATGCTGGTGGGGATGTGGAGAAATTAGAACCTTCGGTGCTATTGAGAAGGTAAATTGGGGCTGCCACTGTGGAAAACAGTGAGGGGGGTCCTCAAATTATTAGAAATAGAATGACCACATGGCCCAGCCATTCAACTTCCACATATATACCCCAGAGAATTGAAAGCAAAGTTCAAAATAGATGTTTGTATCCATGCGCTCAAAGCTACAGCACAGACGAGACCTGAGGACTTTAAGTGAAATGAGCCGATCATGAAAAGACAAATACTGCATGATTTCACTTACATGAGGTCCTTAAAGTAGCTAAAATCATAGATACTAAGGTAGAATGGTGTTTGCAGGGGCTGAATGGAGGGGAGAATAGGGAGTTACTGTTAATAGGGACAGAATTTCAGTTTTACAAGAAGAAGAGTTTTACAAGAAGAAGAAGAGTGTTCTAGCAACAGTTTGACAACATCATGAATGGATTTAATACCGCTAGACTGTACACTTAAAGGAGGTTACAATGGTCAATTTTTTATTAGATATCTTTTACCGCGATAAAAATTTGGGGGAAAAAAACCCAATTCAGGGTCCCCTCCTGAATTTCATACCCAGATACCTGGCCATCTCCTCAACCTTGCCTGCATGTCCAACAGGCACTTCAAAGGGAACCTGGCCAAGTACATTGCCAGTTGGCTGCTTCCAAGCCTTCCCCCCATCCCCAGTATTCCTCACCTCAATACCTGGCACTGTTCTTCCTCCAGTTATTCGAGGATCAAATCCAGAGAGTCACCTGGGCTGGCCAGGTAGTGTGGGGCACTCACTAGCAATCTGTAGCTAAGACTGTCCTTGCTCTCCCTCATGCCCCACAACTCACTCATCAGCAAGTCTTACATCAATTCAAACTTCAAAACCTATCCCAAGCCAGCCACGCCTCTCCAGCTCCATGACTACCACCCTGGCCCAAACCACCGGCACCTCTACCTGGATTCTTGCAATAGCCTCTGGAGGAGTATCCAAGGGCTGCCATAAGAAATGACCGTGAACTGGGGCACTTGTGTGGCTCAGTTGGTGAAGTGTCTGCCTTGGGCTAAGGTCATGATCCCAGGGTCCTAGAATCGAGCCCCAAATTGGGCTCCCTGCTTAATGGAGAGCCTGTTTCCCTCTTTCCTCCTAGCGCATGCGCACGCTCGCGCGCTCTCTCTGTCTCTGTCTCTGTCTCTCTCAAATAAATAAAATCCGGAAGAAAAAAAAAAGAAGAAGAAGAAAGAAATTACCACGAACTGGGTAACTTGAACACAAATTTCTTCCCTCACAGTTTGGAGGCCAAAAGTTCAAAATCAAGGTGTCTGCAGGGCCACACTCCCCCGAAGGCTCTAGAGGAGAAGCCTTGTTTGCCTCTTCCTGCTTCTGGTGGCTCCAAAGTGTTCTCTGCTTGCGGCCCCATCACTCCAGGCCCTGCCTCCCCCCACCCCATCCGCACATGACTTCTCAGCTTCTCTTGACTCGTCAAGACGCTTGTCTTGCTATTTAGGCCCACCAGGTAATCCAGGATGGTCTTCATTTTAAGGGCCTCGGCTTAGCTGCATCTGCAAAGATCCTTTTTCCCAATAAAATCTCATTCACAGGGACCCGGTGGACATATGGGTCGGGCGTGGTGGGTGAGGAGGAGAGCATCCTAACTCGTCTCCCTGCTTCAACTGCTGCCCACTCCCAGCCCGGCAGCTCGGCAGCAATCGGCGTGACCCTTCCTCGCTGCCACACTGCCCCCACCCACATGTTCGTCATGCTGCAGCCATGAGGACATCCTTTCTGTTCCGCAACACACCAAGCCGCTCTCCACACGGGATCTAGCAGCGGCTGGCCCATCTGCCTGGAACGTTCCTCTGTAGCCTCCCACAGCTGGATTGCTCTCAGCTTTCAGATCTCAGGTCACATGTCCTTGTTGAGGTCATTCCTGACCCCCCCCCCCCCCCATCTACTTCTCTCCCTATCACACCGCGGCGGCTCCACTTGTCATCCTCTTATTTTCCCAGTTTATTGTCATCTCCCTTACTGGCGTGTGACCGCCATGAGGAATCACTGCAGTGACTCCTGAAATCACCCTGGCCTGCATCTCTAACTTGCTCTGTGAACTTGGGCAGGTTTCTTTTCATCCCCAGGCGTCAGTTTCCCCACCTACAGATGAAGAAGTTGAAGCAAATCCTCAAGTTCTTTCTAGGCCAACGCTCAGCTCAGCAGAGCAAGTCCACTCGGGGGCTCTGGAGCCAGACCACGTGGATTCGAATCCAGCCACTGCTGCCACCTCTTAACTGCGTTCTCCCAAGGCCACTTACCTCTTTGGAGCCCGAGTGTATTCATCAGGAAAACGGATGTAATGAGAAGAAGACCTGCCCTGGATGGTGGGCATGAGAGGTCACTGGCCCAGCACTGGATGGTTGTTCCCTGCTCCCTGAGTGTTAGCTACCAGCATCTTATTATCACAAACCCTCGATTGTCCGTAAGTGAACCCACTGCCTACAGGATCCCTAAGGACACAAGCAAACTTAGAACCTGTAGCCGCTGTGCAAGAGGGGTGCCCTCCCTCACTAAATCCTTCGAGAAGGACACAATCTGAATTATTTCCTTGCCCCCCAAGGCAGGCCCAGGTCACTGGCGAGCCCACCACACACAGCTGTCCTGAGGTCCAGGGGAATGTGGCTGCGAAGACAGGACTCTTCTGGGCACCTGGCGGGAGCCTGCATTTCCAGGGAGGCTGTGTCTTAAACAGAATTGATTATTCTAATCAAGGCATTTCGGTGTTCACACTATGACACAGAAACAGGTTTGAGCAGTGTGAAAGTGCGGCTGAAGGGCATTAAATTGGAGCATACTTTCCTGAGATGAGTCCAAACACAATGTGCGGGCAGCATGCAGAAATGGCAATCAGAGAAACCCCCGGCTCTGACCGACAGCCTCTGGCAGGCCAGGGGCCACTTTCCAGGGAAGGGTTCCACCTGGTCCCCCAAGTAATTGCTCTTCAAAATGCAATCTGGAGGCCTCCAGCCACCCCAGAAGCCTGGGCTGGAACAGCATCTCTGCCGGTCTAGAGAATGCTGGAAATTTCTCCGGGGACAGGTGAAGTGCAGAGAGGGTATCCATGGGAGCCTAACCTGGGAGCCACTAGGGGCTCTGGGTAGTGGACCAATGAGAGTCCTCCCTGCGTGGGAGCTCCCAGGCCTTCCATCTGGATGAAAGCCTGGAATACCAAGATTAGGGGTCCAGAACAAATTGGGGATGCTTAAATCAACCCTAGGCTTGCCTGGGGCGGCAGTGGGGGTGAGAAGCTTCCAGGCATCAGGAGACCGAAGCAGGTGAAATATCACTAGATGGCCCTGAGCAAAGATAACCTGGGAGGGCAGTACCGGGGCTGATCACTCAGAATCCCTCTCCCTGCTTCCTCCGGAGGATGCCGACAGAGACACTGCATCGCTGGGGAGACTCGGTGGCAAAATGTGAGAAGCACCAGCAGCTTGAGAGAAAAGGTGGTCTTTGGCATCAGACGCACCCGAATTTCCATTTGACTTTTGTTATGGGTTGAATTCTGTCCCTCCCCCCAAATTTGTATGTTGAAGGCCTGATCCCCAGGTCCTCGGAATGTGACCTTACTTAGAAACGGGCCCATCATCGTCAACGGAATTAGGTCAGCTAGGCTGAGGTCATCTTGGAGTGGGGTGGGTCCCTAATCCAATATTACCCAGTCCTTGTAAGAAGGGGACATTTGGACACAGATGTGTGCACCGGGAGAAAATAACCACATAAGGATGAAGGCAGAGATGGAGGGATGTTTCTCGAAGCCCAGGATTGCCCGCAAAACACCAGCTATTGGGATGCCTGGGTGGCTCAGTTGGTTAAGAGTCTGCCTTCAGCTCAAGTCATGATTCCCTGGTCCTGGGATGGAGTCCCGCGTTGGTGTCCCTGCTCTACAGGAAGTCTGCTTCTCCTTCTCCCTCTGCTGCTCCCCCTGCTCATGCTCCCTTGCATTCTCTGTCAAATAAATAAATAAAATCTAAAAAAAAAAAAAAAACAAACCACCAGATGTTAGGGCAGAGCCATTGAGCAGAAACTCCTGCACAACCCTCTGCGGGAACCAACCTTACTGACCCTTCATGTTCCAACTTCTAGTCTCCAGGACTATGAATGAAACAGTACATTCCTGAGCCCTCCCTAGCCCAGCATCACCAGTGAGAAGATCTCTGGAACCTTGAACAGATGATCCAAATACTTAGGGACTAGGAATGCAGGCCCTGTGCAGACCCCTGCGGGGCCCAGCAAATGATGATTTCCCCATGCAGAGACCCGGAGTGGGCCAAGGGAGAAGAATGAGCTGTCAGGTCGAGTCAGCCTACCTCTCGGGGTCAAGGAGAGGCCAGCCCATGGAAGGCTGACCCAGAGGCTGAGATGGCCATGGAGAGGAGGAAGGTGGTTCTCTGAGGGCAGGGGTAGTGAATCAGCGCTCATTATGCAAGCTAGAGCCCTCCCATGCCCTCAAGCCCCTGTCCTCTCTCGAGACTCCCCAAAGCTCCGAAGGCCCCTGTCTTCTCTTGTAGCTAGCAAGAAGATGGCAGAAGTTGTGGGGCTCAGTCTCCCAGCCCAGCTCCTGACCGAGCAGGCCCAACACAGGCTCGGGGGAAGGGGTCTGAGCAGGGCCTGCTTCCCCCCCTTAGTCTCTGGTCCTCATCCCCAGATATCAGAAGTGCCTGCCCAAGGTCCCAGCGATCTTATCAACAGGGAGCTCAAGCTATGGAAGGAAGTGGGATGGGGATTCACGTCCATCTAACGCCTAAGGTCACCGCGTTCCCCACCCTCAACACACTGGGTTTCTTGAGTTTTCCCACCGGGTCTTCCTAACAACTGAAGAGATGGGATGCAGCCCCCGAGGGTGCTCTGGGTCCCCTGGGGGCACAGCTCAAAGTCGCCCTTTTGATGCCTTATGTTATAGCTATAAAAAATCCATAGGAAGATTGCATTCAAGGGCATACTATATCCATATTTGTTCAAATATGACAAGATGATATTTACATTACTTACCAGTTCAACGAACTATTTGCCCCAATTTGAGAGTAAAACGGACCCTCCAGGAAAAGGTCACAGGCTGGAGGGATCCCAGCTTGCCTTTCGAACCCACTATCCCTTTCACACTGTCCCCTTCCCCAGAGAGCAGGAGGTGTCTCCTCACACACAGCTCTCAGGATACAGGTCAGGAGGGTCAGAGCTCCCCCCAAACCGCCCCGCCTTGCTCACCCCCTCTCCCAGAGCTGTACCTATTCCTCCAGCCAGCCTCCTGCTGCCCCTGGCCAGCCCTGTGTATGCTCTCGGCCCCTGGAAGGGCTCAAGGCCTTGCATACCTCAGCCACCAAGAGCCCAGCCTCCTCCGTGTCCCTAGTGCCCGGTCACAAGCATGCTGGTGTTGAGCCGAGAGGATCAGAGGCATTTGGTGGAGTTTACATGGTTCTTCTCTCCTGCCCTTGAAGATATTCTTGGTAGAAGATGGTTGATTCATTCATCCTCTGAAGCTGGGGTATAAGTGACAACAGGTTACGGTCACAGGGCCATGAGGGGAAAGGGCGTGAGGGTACACAATGGTAAGGACCAGCTCTTCAGGCGTCTGCGGTCATTCACCTCGCAGCAGACCGCACAGTGCTCCCAAACATCCTTACAGGTGAGGACTCTCCGTGCTCTCCCCCTCCTCACTACAGGCAAGGTACTGGAGGCTTGGAGAGGCCACTCCCTCAGGGCACCAAGCTTGTGAGGGGCAGAACTGAGATTTGAACCCAAACGGTCTTGGAGTCCACGGAGCATGAGACAGGGAGCTACGGAGGCCGGGCTCCCGTCCCCGGTGCCCAGCAGTTCCATTATGATCCATCTTTCCGCAGGGGCGCACCCCCAGGGGGTTCCCTGGAGAGAGGCGGCTACAGCTTTGGCCCCACACTGCACACTGACGCTGGCTCTGTCTCCCGGCGAGCCTTCAGCCGCACCCCAAGCCCGCAGCCCCCCGGGGATCGGGGTGATGATTCCTAGGCCACCGCGTGGCTCGCTGGAGATGCAGTGCCTGGTGCAGCCCCTTGTGCAGGGCAGGGGCACGGCGAGCATGACCCTGGGGTAGTGGTAGCAAGCAGACAGAGGGCACCAGGATGTGGGGCGTCAGATGCAGAGGGTGAGGCGAGGACAGGCCGATGGAAGAGGAAAGGCCAGGGTGGGGGCGGAAGGACGCGCCGGGCCCGCTGCTGGCCCGCTGCTGGCCCGGCTGCTTGAAGGAGCCACAGCCCGGCCAGGCTCCAGCCAGCCAGGGCTCGCTGCGGCGGGAGGAGGGCCTCACAGCCTGCTTTGACTCTGGCAGGCGGCCTTCCCGCTCCCCGCTCCAAGCCTCCCTGTCCCCCCACCCCCACTCGGACACCACCCCCATTCACTCGCTCTCCCTCGCTTTCCCTCAACAGATGAGGCAACGCGGGCCCTGGGGCCACCCGTCCTCTCAGAGCCGACGGTAAAAACACACCGGTGACCACACAGTGGCAGCAGTGCTGTCTGTGACGACGGAGGCACAGGGGCTGGGGTAGCCCTGGGGCCCTAGGATGGCGGGGGTGGGGGGTGGGGGGGAGCTGGTGACACACGCTGCTCCACAGTTCCTGGTGACAACAGAGAACCTAGATTTAAGCCAAAATGCACAGGACGTTTCCTGCTGGGACGGTCACGGATCCAGGGGCCGGCCTGTGAACTAAGTGGCTCTCTCACCCAGTGGATGCAAACAAGGAATCCCACAGGCCAGAGCTGCTACTGGCAGCCGTGTTAGGGACCCAAGGGGAACCGGCCTCAGGAGGGGCGCTGTGGGTGACAGTGGAGAGAGGCAGAAAAAAAATCTGAGGGCTTGACTGTATCATAGGGTCTGTCCCGCCTCTGGACTTCCTGTTATGAGTTAATAACTTTCCTTATTGTTTCAAATTTGTAAAGTGGGCGTAAGGACATTGCAAGCTGAGGTGATGGGCGAAGGCCAGGAAGCTGAAGTCCGGAAGGTCCACAGGGCTGAGTTGCTAGCAGTGTGACAGGACCTTGGGTGGCAAGTTTAAGATGCTACAAAGTAGAAGCCAGGAGGCCTCCTCCCAGGCCACCGAGGGCAGCTCAAGGCCGACCTGGAGCACACCGGTTCTGGCTTCAGGGACCCAGCCCGTTGTCCTGACCTCCAGACTATGTTTCCGGGTGACCGGCTGCCTCTTCCAGAAGCGTCGTGCCTCCCCGGCCCCTCTGGACTCCAGTACCTGGCTCACTGAAGCCCCTCCTGCACCTTCCGCCCCAGATGTGTAAGCTGTGGCTGGAACGTTATCAAGCTCGAGTCTGGGAAAGAGGAGCGGGGGAAGAGCGCCCAGCTAGTGGCAGGGAAAGAGGCTGGAGCCCAGATGAACCTAGGATCTACAGACGTTCTGAAATGCAGGCTACGGATCTTCCATTTGATCCAGAAGGCAATGGGGAGGCCTAGGAGAGTTTTAAAGAAGAGCCAGACTGTGCAGATCCGTACTTTATGAAGATCTCTCCGGCATCGGGAGGTATGATTGAAGGCTGTTAGTCAGCATGCAGACCAGTCCCCATGTGCTTCCAAACTGGATCTGTAGCAGTGTTCCAGATTCAGAGCAGACCTGGGCTGAGAGGGGCTGAGCAGGGGGACAGCAGCAGCCCAGCCTTGGGACCTCCCAGCTCAAGGCTGATCAGAGGTCTATAGCGACCTGTACACCCTGGGACCTGCCCTGGGAAGGGAAAGTGGCCCCTGAAAGCCTAATTGTTCTTTCTGAGGCTTTTCACAGACTCCCTGAGCTTCAGAGAGCATTAGGGAGAAGCAGGACCCAGCATAGCACCGGCGCTCATCTGAACATTTGCCCGCTAGTCAAGACCATACTTCTGGATAATTCCACATGCTGCAGGCCTGGAGCAGAGATTGTTCTTGAAATGACTGTGTTCATCCCACAGCAAAGGTTGCTTTTTGATATTCTCTTCCGCCAAACTGAGCACGAGCCTTCCTACACTTTCTTTTTTTTTTCTTTTGTTCGGATTTCCCAGAAATCCCTGGGGCAGGGGGTTACCCAGGTGTGAAAAGCCACAGAGGTCCCTAACCTCACATTTTCTGGATCCTGGCCCACAAGGGGTGCAAATAGTGCACATTGATTTGGTGACCCCTCTCAAGAGTGAGAACAGCAAGGGGAAGTTGCAGGAGGACAACCGTGGGCTCACGTGAGAACCAAGTGAGCCTTCACTTGGTGAAGGCTGAAACGGAACCTGAGGAGGACTTGCACTCCTGGGACCTAAAGGGATATTCAGCAGAGAATGCAGCTTTTTGTTTTGAAAAGAGAGGCGAAGTTTACATGACCATTTGAAGGGAACGATTCAGTGACATGGGGCACAGAAACAGTGCTGTAAGCTATTTCCAGAACATTTCCACCACTCCAAGAGGAAAACCTCTGCCCGTCAAGCCATTAGTGCCCCAGCCCCTGGCAGCCTGTACTCTGCTTTCCGTCTCTGGGGATTTGCCTACTCTTCGTATTTCACATAAATGGAGTTGTACAATCCATGCCTTTTGGATCTCACTCCTTTCACTTAGCATAATGCTTTCAAGGTCCATCGGCATCGTAGTACATATTTGTACTTCATTCTTTTTTTCTTATTTAGATACAACTGCCATATAGCTTCCTATTAGTTTCAGTGTACAACACAATGATTTGATATTTCCTTCCTTTTTATAGTTGAATAATACCCCATTGTACGACAATGCCGCATTCTAAGCATCTAACCTCTGGTGGACATTTGGGTTGTTTCCCACTTTAGGCTCCCATAAGAAATGGTGCTGTGAGCATTCGAACATTTCTTTTTTCCTTCTCTGGGGTATAGACCCAGGAGTGGAATTGCTGGGCCATGTGGTAACTCTGCGCCCTCAGCTTCTGGAGAAACTGCCAGTATTTCGCAGGGACGGCCTTTGGAAAAGCCCATTGCATGTCTAGGCCTGTTGCTGTGCCCAGGGAGCAGAGACACTACACCTGTGGGCGGTGTGGGGCCATGTGCCCAAGGATGGACAGGCTCCTTCCGTGCCCCGCCCTGGAGCGGGGGAGAGCCAGGCCCCAGCCCCTCCAGGTAGTACGAGGAATGCCCCCCCCCCCACAGTCCGTGGTGGCAACTGAAGGACAGTTACCAGGAGCTGCATCTGAAGAGGTTCCGTTCCCCCTGGCATTTAACCCAGAGCCTGGTCTCCAAAGGGGCGGCATGAAGAGGGGAAGCCAGACTGGAAGGAACTACCCAAGAGTCTGTGGCAGGAGGAATTATGAAGGTGGAGTGCAGCCAAGCTGCTGGTCGGTGAGCCCGTGCGCTTGGCACGTGCCTTGATCTTGCTTGCTCACCTCCTCTAAATCCCCACCTGAAGCGGATGTCCTTGTCGTGAGCTAAACCCCTGTTGTGTTACTCCAGATCCTATGAAGGCAGGACTGCTGCTCTGAGCCCCAACCCAGGTAGAGAGGGTTCTTCCCTTTGCATGGTCCTGAGAGTCTCTTGCCCTAGGGGCCAGGCCACAGCCCAGGGCCACTGGGTCAGGACATATAACGTGCAGCCACTGCAGGCCTTCTCCGCGCCAGGCCCTGGGCAAGGATGCAGCAAAGACAAATTCACTCGGGCATTGACTCGACCTCCACATCTTGAGAACCTACCATGGGCCAAGAACGGTCCAGGCATGGTCTCCTGGCCTCCTGGAGCCTCCTAGAACCCACATTCAGGAAGAAGGACAAGAAGAAATAAAAGCAAATACCACAAAGAGACGCCACCTCACACCCTCGAGGATGGCTACCATCAAGATGTGGAAAATAACCCCGTGCATTGCTGGTGGGAGCGTGAAAGGGCGTGGCTGCTATACAAAATGGTCTGCCCGTTTTTCAAAAAGGTTACCATACAGCCACTCTTTGATCCAGCAATTGCCCTCTAAGGTATATAACCAAGAGAAATGAAAACATACATTCACACAAAAACTTGAACACATGTTTACAGCAGCACTCTTCACAAGAGCCGAAAAGTGAGAACCCAACTGGCCATCACCTGACGAGTGAACAAATAAAATGTGGTCTAGCCACACAATGGAATATCATTCAGTCACAGAAAAGGATGAAACGCTGACGCCGTGTCACAGCATCAGTGAACCTCGACAACAATGGCAAATCCAGAGAGACAGAAAACTGACTAGTGGGTGCCAAGGGCCCAGGGGGGTGATTGCTGATGGCCATGGGGTTTCTTCTTGGGGTGATGACCATTTTTTGGAACCAGAGAGAGATGAAGGTTGTACCGCATTGTCAATGTACTAAATACCACTGCTTTGTACACTTTAAAATGGTTATTTTGTGTTAGGTGAATTTCATCTCCGTGAAAAAGACATGATTTGATTTCTGCGGTGATTAGTGCCATGTAGACATCGAAAGAGAATAACCCTGTGCAGGTGGGTGTTAGCCAGGGAGGTTAATAAAGGCCTCTCTGAGGAGGTAACATTTAAGCTGAGACTTGAAAGTAATGAGTCTGTCACCCAAGAGCTGGGGCAAGATCACTCCACAGGGACAAGATGAAAAGGACTCGGACTCCATCTTCACAGCCCAGTGGGGGAGACAGGCCAAGAGAGTGTCGAGCCCCGGGTGTCGAGGGACTCAGAGGAGGGCACTGACCCTCTGTGTGAGCCGCCAACGACAGGGGAGGAGAAGGAGGAAGTGATAAACATGGAAACAATGATACCATTCCCTGTCGGAAAGAGCAGCACCTCCGGGTCCTCAGCCCTGGTCCCTGACCAGCCAGCTCTGGTCAGGCCACCGCTGAGTTGCTGCAGAGCAGGTTCTTGGCGGCATCTGTGGGGGGTCTTGGCTACTTGCTGGGTCTCTGTAGGTCTGGGAGGGGAAAGCAGAGCTAGCCTTTCCCTCTGTTCTCCTGCTGTCTGTGGGAGTGTCGGGTCCGGATGCAGAGGCTGGGCCTGCATTTCATAACTCACAAGTATGTCCCATGTATTTTTGGCATGGAGCTAATCCTAACGCCCCGTTCCTACCCAGGCCTAGAGACCAGGAGCTCCATGCAGTAGCCCTTGGCCTGCACAGAAAGTGCTGTAAGCCACCAGGCCCAGGCCATGGGGAACAGGCAGCCCACATGTTTTGCTGGCCAAGCTTTGCCATTTGAATGTTGGTCAGCCTTTTGCTTTGAGCCAAAGAATATCCTCAGGATTCTCTTTGCTGGTGACAAGCGCATGCGTGAAAATGGTGAGTGAATTCATCTTTTTGGCAAGCTCTATCAAAAGAGAATCATTGGGGGGTACCTGGCTGGCTGAACAGTTTGAGCCCGATGTTGGGAGTAGAATTTACTTAACTTTAAAAAAGAGAATCACTGGGAGACATCTCCAGGATCACCTCGTCTACCCCCCCCCCCAATTTAATGAATGGGGAAACTGAGGCCTGGAGCAGGGATTGAGCAAGCTGGTGGACACAAGGGTCACGTGCCAGGACAAAAAGGAAGAGTTAAGGCACTGGATTCAGAGAGTACAGTCTGAACACCAGCGTCAGCACGCACCTGTTGTATGACCCCACACCTACCATTTTGTCAGTCTGGGCCTCAGGTTAGCCATCTGTAAAGGGGGAATAACAGGGCCTCTCAGAGTTGTGAGGATTCAAGGTTGTGCCACGTAAAGGGCCCAAGGTTGCAGAGGTGTTTGGGAAACTGACCAACCCTTCCTTTTTTATTTGTGTTTCTTCGTCTGTGGCTCAGGCCACTCAATTAAGTGGCCTTTGTGCTTGGAGGATCCAGAGGTCCCTGGAGAGGCAAATGGCCACTGCACACCCCATCCCGGGTGTATGCCAAACGGGCCACAGGGAAGTGGGCACCAACCCCTGGAAGGAGCGTTGCAGAAACAAATGAAAGGGCCACTTGTCTACCAGTCAATATCCCTTTCAGAGTCCAGGCATGTTCCGGGTCAACATCAATAGAGCAAGGCAGAGAGCTGTAATTCACCGTTCTGTTTTCTTTTGAGTGACATGGAATGCTCTTTTTCTATGCAAAGAAAAACAGAACAACCCATGCCATTGTTCTGACATCAATTCAAAGTGCCTTCGGTGGGAGCTGTCCCTCCCACTCTACCCCGCAAGGCCGAGGCCCTTCCAATCCCCAGCAGCTGGATAAACTCCAGCTAGGTTTGCCAGGGAAAATGCAGGAGTCCAGTTACATGGGATGTTCAGATAAACAAGAAATAATTTCATAGTGTAAGTATGTCCTAAAGATTGTACGGAACACACTTCTACTACTACAAAACTATTCGCTGTTTATCTGACATTTCAATTTAACTGGGCATCCTGTATTTTTATTTGCTAAAACTGGAAACCCTAGCGCCATCCAAACCAGGCAGGAGTTTAGACCGGCGCCTGGCCACAAATCTAGGTCACTAGGCAAATTGCAGCAGGGGATAAAGCCTGCCTGAGCTCCAGCCTCGGCCGCCAAGACCTCCAGAAGCAACCATCCTGTGGGACGGCACTGAACTAGGGACACAGCTAACCAAACATGTTTGCTCCTGTATGTGCTGCCCTACTGACACAGCTGAAGGGTGTTCAGCTCCCAAGAAGCAAGGTCTCCGTACCCAGTTCAAAAAGCACTTGGTCTCAGTGGTGGGTCCTTTTGGAGCCACGATGCCAGACTGGTCAGCCTCCCTCCCCCAGCCCCGGCAGCAGCCTGCAAACTTGGCCCTGCCCAGTTTGGGAACCAGTCCTGGTCAGGGAAGGCAGTGTGACAACAGATTTTCCTGGAGTGCCTACTCGCACCAAGCTATCTGGGAGGCTTCAGAGCTAGAGAGAGTGGGGAGAAAAGAAGGTACAGTCCATACCCTCCAGGAGCCCGAGGACTACCATATTCAGAGGACCACTTCCGTGCTAGACACTTTTATAGGAGACATTGTGTTTGGGCCTTGGAATAATCCTGGTGCCATTATGGTCATCCATCTTATAGATACAGACAAAGAGGCTCAAAGACAAGCTAGGAAGTGGGGGTGCCAGGATTTCAGTCCAGGGTTTTCAGATTCCAGGATACAGGACTGTGCCCAGAGGGTGGAACCACTGCACCAGTGTTCGGGGATGTCCTGGGGAGGGAGGGGTCCGTGGCCCTCCATAGAAGGAGGCAAGGGGTTTCTAAATAAGGAGGCCTTTGATGCCTGTAAAACTGTAGAACCTTGCCCATGCGGTAGTCCATGGAAGTAGGGATCCAAGGTTCACTCCCAGAGCAGAGAGTGCCAGTGGGAGGACAGTGATGCTGGAAACAGTGGACGCTGAGATTTGTTTTATCAAATCGCTCGGGCTTACGGTGTCCTCTTAAAGTGAACACTGTAGTTATTTGTCCCAGACTCCCCCCTCCTTAGCAGGAGAGAACATACAGCTTCCTCTGCCAAGGCCCGGTTTTAAAAGCCACACTGCAATCGCAATTGAGAGCTCACAGGCCCTCTGGTGGGGGCCCCCACGGTGGGGAGGCAGCCAGAGCCCCAGTCCTCAGCCTCAGCTACAATTGCCAGGCTTCCTGGCTTCCTCCATCCCTCCTTTGTTTCTTGAGCAGCAAACCCCGCCGAAGCACCTAGTAGGAGTGACGTGACGTGTTAGGTGTGCGGTGAGAGATACAGCCTTGACCGTGAACCACGGCGGCGCTCCCTCTCTAAACTCATCTAGGGTTCCGGCCCCTCTCCCTCCATCGGGCGCTCTCTCGGGGTCCGGGGTCCGGCTAGGTGAGGCAGTTGCCCCCTGGCGCTCCCCCGACGGGGAGGCAGGCGCAGGGGGGTGGGGGTGGGGTCCCTGGCGGGTGGCAGCGTGAGGGTAGCAGGCCTGCCCCGCTGGGTCCCCAGGCGGGCGTCTGAGGGGCCGCCTCCCGCTGCGGCCGCCCAGGGAGTCAGGGAGCGTCCCGTTCCCTCCGGCCTTGGCTCTAGGGAGGAGTCCCCGCCGGCTTCCCGGCAGTCGCCACCGTGCCCGACCCACCCGCGCAGCGGCCCTCCGGGGCTGGGGCTCGTGCCAGCCGGGCAGCCTCCCGGGCGCGCGGCCGCGGCCCCCCCCGCCCCCTCCCCCCCCCGCCCCCAGGCGCCCCCCCCCACCCCCGCCCCCGGCTCCGCCGCCGCCCGCCTCCGCGCCACCCCGGGCCCTTGACCGCGGCCCCGGCCGCCTCGCTATTGGCCGGGCGGGTCACGTGTTCGACCGCCGGCCCCGCCGGCCACCAAACGCCCAGAGCACCGCCCCGACCCCGGTTCCCGCCGCTGGCGCGGGCTGGAAGCCAGCCCTCACGCCCTGGCCCGCTCGGGGACGGGACGGGACGGGGACCGGGGACGGGGAAGCTTCCCCAGCGCCCGGCCTTTCCCGCGGCACACGGCCCGGATCGCTCCCCTAGGCTCAGCCACCGCTCGCTTCCCTCCCGAGGGGGCCGCTCCTTCCCCGCGCCCGGTGCCCACAGTCCCCTGCGCTCCCTGCCCTGCGGACTCCTCTCCCTCCAGCCCGTGGTGGCGGTTGCCGGCACCCCAGCTCACTCATCCCGAGGGAGCCGGGGCCGGCCATCTGGGAGACGTGGGCCTCGGTCACCAGGAACACAACTGCGGAGTCGGGCAACGCGGGTTTAGGGTGTCAAGCCCCCGCGCCAGGCCCTGAACACAGAGTAGGGAGGGAAGCAGGTAGGCTCTTGCCCATTCTAGTGGATAAAGCCAGACACGCCAGGCCTCGCCTGTCACAAGTTACCCCCTATGTGAGCAGAGGCGTTTGTCCTAGCGGATGTTCCACTCTTAGGACGTCCCTGAGCTCACCCCGCCCTGAGCCCCGAATGCAGCGGGGCACCCTACGGAAAGGGAGAGGGTGGAGGAGCCGGAGCAAGATGAACCACTCCGCAAGAAGCTCCAAGCCCAGGCGAGAACACCGCATGAAAACCCGTAATTACACTGGAAGCCAGTAAGTGCTGCTGGGGGAGGCGTGACTGTGCGCCCCAAGGAGGCCGTGGGAGCAGGCCAGCCTTGTGCGGAGAGTGGGAGCAGAGCCCTTCGCTGAGAAGGGTGGCAAAGCTCCTACTTGCTCGCCAACACCCGGGTCTTCTCGTCCCCAGAGCGGGCCAGGGCCTGATTGGCTGCCCTGGGGGTGTGGCTCAGGGGGCTGCTGAATGGGGTGGGGGAATGGGAGTTTCAATAGGAAGTCTGGTCACAGTGGAATTATGAATAAGCAAACAAAAGGGTAAAATAATAATGATTCACCTGCGACCAGACTACAGCCCTAGCGTCGATCAGAGTCCCCAGGATGGTGCTCCCCTCAGTTGAGCGTCTCCCCAGCGTCTTGGAGCCGCAGAGCAAGTGCTGACCACGGGTGTCCAGCCTGTGGTTTGCTCCACTCAGCGTGATAAAGGAGTGGCAGCCTCCAGCAGGGGAAGGACGGAACAGAGGAAGTAAGATGAGTCCCACCCAAGGAATAGCGGCCTGAGGGCTAGATGCTTTCAGGAGGATTTCTAAAAAGGGCTCCAGAGCGCCACAGCAGGCACAGAGCCCTGAGAACTCCCGGTGTGGAATCAGTTGTTCTCATTGGCCACCTGTCGGCTGCCCCCCCTTCAGGGTGCCGGATGCAAAAGGGAGCCCAAGGGTGGCACTAGAGGGGGCAGGCTCTGTGTCCAGGAGGGGAGGGGAGTGTGAACTGGTTCTGCCCCAACAAGGACTCAGGGCTTCTGGGGTGCAGGTGTGGCCCCAGGAACCTCAGCAGCGCCCAAGGCGGCTGTCCCTCTTGACACCCTAAGGCCCTGCCCTTGAGCCGTACTCTTGATTCTTGTGCCTCCTCTAGTCTCCTCTCCAAGGTTACCTTCAGCGGACCTGGCGTGCTTGTCCTGCAAGCTCTCCCCTTGCTGGTTGCAGGGCAAATGGAACCTCTAAAAGACAGTTGCCAGGACTTATTCCCATACTGGGGCTCCTTGACTGAGGCTCTATGAACTACACTTGATGACCCTAACCCAGCCCAGCAGCTATCTAAACGCGGAGAATCATGGGAAACGGAGAAGGGGGATCCGGGGTCCCTGGACACCAATGTTCTCTGGACGCGGGTTATACAAGGCCCCACACACAAATATACATAGTCCACATAATGTGGCCTAAAATAAAAATGCTAGCCACTGTGCGCAGGAAGAAATGACAAACTCTCAGGGCTTTTGTTTGCTTTTTGACAAATTCGAGGCATTCAGAGGGGAAATTATTGGAAAAGTCCAGATCTCTCTGGAAGCAGGCACACCCCCAAGGATGATTGAGGCAATCAGTGCCTTCTTTTTAGGTCTCATAAATTCACTCCAGAAGTTGGAGGCCTTGGAAAGCAGCCCATCAGTCTTAAAGGTGAACGTTAAAAAGACCAAGACCAGGGGTGCTCTGACTCCTGATTTTGCATCAGGTCATGATTTCAGGACTTTGGGATGGAGCCCTGGGTAGGGCTCCCTGCTCAGCGGAGAGTCTGCTGGTCAAATTGCCGTGTGACCTTAGGAAGGTCCCCCCCAAGCCTCTGTGAACTTCCGTTTCCTCATCTCTGTAATGGGTTAATAGTCATCCTAACCTTGCAGGGTAGTGATGAGAATTTAATAAGATAATAAGTGGGAAGATAGGTTCAGGACTCAAGAAATGGACACCCTTGTCAGAAACAGAGCTAATAAATGACCCTCAGCCTGGAAGCAGTGGGAGTCGAGCTAGAGGTGTTTTGCTCACATAGTGACCACTCTTCTCTCTTCGCATGTCACTGAAGGCAGAGCTCTCATTTGGGGTTTCCCAACAGTGGCTCCCCAGTTAGATCTGTTCGGACCTACTGGCATGGGCTTGACCACGCCCCACTTCCCATTGCGTCTTGGCCGCCTGGAGGTAGAGAGTGCAGCGTGGACGGTGTGGTGTGGGAAGATGGGAACGGGGCTGCTTTGGCTCATGTTCATCCACCAAGGTCATGGTGGCCAGCCTCGGATGGTTAGGCTGCGGTACACCGAAGGGCCAGAGCTGCTGCTGAAACCACTGTGTGTGACACCTTTTTGCCTTAAGAAAGGAGGGGAGGGGGCGCCTGGGTGGCTCAGTGGGTTAAAGCCTCTGCCTTCGGCTCAGGTCATGGTCTCAGGGTCCTGGGATCGAGCCCCGCGTCGGGCTCTCTGCTCAGTGCGGAGCCTGCTTCCTCCTCTCTCTCTGCCTGCCTCTCTGCGTACTTGTGATCTCTGTCTGTCAAATAAATAAATAAATAAAATCTTTTTTAAAAAAGAAAAAAGAAAGGAGGGGAGGGGAGCAGAAACCATCCCAACTTGTCGCCCTGCTCTTGTCGAGACTTCTCCTGGTGGCCTTCTAGAGCTGCGGGACTCCAGCACTCATGGCCAGCCCTTGCTGAGAAGCCAAAAGGCACGAGGGACAAAGAAGTGAGAAAGCAGCCAGTTTCTCTGGGGTGGCAGCACCAGTACTAGAGTTCATCCTGAGGTGTGGGGAAAGTACTGTGCAGTCTGTACCTCCTCTTCTGAAAGAAGGTTGAATAGAGGGTCTGGAAAGCCTCGATGGAAAGCCTTTCTAGAGCTGCCAGAACAAGGTACACAAACTGGGTGGCTCAAAACAACAGAAACGTCATGTCTTGGTTCTAGAGGCTTGAAGTCCAAAATCAAAGTGATGGCAGGGTCATGGTTCCTCACCTCTTCTAGCTTCTGGTAGCCTCGGGCACTCCCTGGTTTGTGACCCCATCACTCCGATCTCCACCTCAGTCTTCATATGGTCTTCTCTGTGTGTCTCTGGGTCCTCTTGGCTTCTTCTAAGAACACTAATCATTGCACGTAGGGCACACCCTAAATCCAGGGGGATTTCATCACAAGATCCTTAACTAATTACATCCGCCCAAACTCCATTTCCAAATAAGGTCACCTTCTGAGGTTCTGGGTGGACATGAATTTTGGGGAGATGTTATTCAACCCACTACACATTCCTAATGGAATTTTGCACTAATGTAGACATTTCGGGAATTATCTTTATTAGGTATTATTTAGGACGATGTTGCTGATTGAGCAAAATGTGCTTCAAGGTAGCTTCGAAGGGACGCTTGGGTGGCTCAGTCATTAAGCATCTGCCTTCAGCTCAGGTCATGATCTCCAGGTCCTGAAATCAAGCCCCACATCAGGCTCCCTACTCGGTGGGGAGTCTGCTTCTCCTTCTGCCTCTCCCCCTGCTAATTCTCTCTCTCTCTCTCTCTCAAATGAATAAATAAAATCTTTTTTTAAAAAGTAGCTTCTGTTCTCACCAAACTTCTCTCTGAAGGGATAGCCACAAAAACATCCTGCTCACTGTTCTATGCCAATCCCCAGAAAAGTACCAGGTACAAAGTAGGCACTGAATAAATGTTTGTTGGACGAATGAATATAATGAAATTCATTTAGTGCCCAAATGGACTTGCCCTTTGGCTGAGAGAATCTGGCAGTGGGCACAAAGTCCTAGGTTTTCCCAACTTCTTACAGAAAGTATTTTTCAGACACATCCAACAAGTATAAAAACAGTCCGAGCTAAGCCTCTCTGGTCTGCCCCACCCAGCCTCCTCCAGTCCCCAGGGTACATCTGAGGGCACCAAGAGCCATGTGGAAACCCGTATTGTAGGTCAGAATCAGAGGCAAATGAAATTTTTAAGCACTGGTGATACCTTGCACATAGCACCATTGACAACCACCCCTAAAGTTCACTCTGGAAAATTAAACAGCTTTTTATTCCACCCCACAAGCATTTACTGAGAGACAATTGTCGTCTTGCAAGCCGGGTGATGAAAATGGTTTGAGAGTGAGGAAATACCCATTCTATTAAAGGGACCCTATTGTTTTGGGGATGCATATTTTGTTTTCTTTGATTTCCAGAGGGGAAGTGTAATACTAAAAAGGTATTTTTGAAACTGCGAGGAGAGGGGGAGAAAAGCCGAAAAAGCATTGTCCATGTCTAATTGGACTAAATTGAGGATCTGGGCTGCTAGGGTTACTGTTTTGAAAGAGATCGTGCTGCATGCCAGCTTGCCAAGTGGTAGTAATTCCCCATGACCTTCAGGATTGTCTGGGCCCTCTAGCATGGCATTCTTTGGCAGCTGTCACCATTTTCTGCCTTGCTCTTAAAGGCTGAATTGTGTCCTTCCAAAAGATGCTGAGGTCCTAAACCCCAGTACCTGTGAATGGAACTTTATTTGGAAATGGGATCTTTTCAGATGATCAAGTTAAGATGAGGTCATTAGGGTGGACCCTAACCCCATATGACTGGGTGTCCTTATTAACAAAGGGACATTTGAACACAGAGACAGGCGCACAGGGAGAACAGCATGTGAAGATCCCAGTTCTGCTGTCATGAGTGAAGCAACCACCAGAAGCTTGCCGGGAGGCCCAGCTCAGCTCCTTCCCTAGGACCTTGCGCAGAGCAGGACTCTGCCAACGACCTGATCTCAGCCTTCCAGCCTCCAGGACTATGAGAGGATAAATTTCTGTTGCTTAAACAATTCAGTGTGTTGTGCTTTGTAACCAGCAGCCTGGCAGCGCAGAGGAAAGGAACACACTCACCTTCCATACCGATCGCTTCCTCTACCCCCTATTCCGCCCTCCCACTGCTCTGTTCCCTAAATACTCTCTGCACACTGGGCGTCATGTGCTTTGGCTGGGTTGCAGGGTGGGGGGCAGGGATCCTGCCTCCAGGGTTACCAGGGCCAGTCCCAACTTCTACTTGTTGTCCCAGCATAATAGTGAATAGTGCCCCTTTTCACAAGTATCCTGGTGTGGACCGTGTGTTCCATGTCTGGTCAAAGGCCAGCCCAAACATCCCTGCCTCTGGGAAGCATACCCTACCTCCTCCAAGATGTCATCCATTCACCCTCTGGGTTCCCAGGGAGTTACTACGTCATGGCAGCTCAGACGTGATCTTCTCAGCGATGCCTCCCCAACACCCTAACTGACCCAGTGCCCTGGTCACTGCTTTTGGTGTCCTGCGTGGTTTGTAGTCCAGATTGTGATGAGCTAGCTGGGGGAGTTCATGTCCATTACAGTAACCTATTACTCACCCCTAACCTGTGGCGCTGGGGACCACGTCTGTGTCCTGGTGCACAATTTGAATGAAAAAGCACATTCCTTTAAGTGTTTGTCGTTCCCTGTGAGGCTGTCAGTTCTTGCCTGTCTCGGCTGTATCCTCATCTTCTCTGTGCCGCCCCTTAGTGCCTCATACTGTGTTTAGAACATCAGAGGTTCTCAATGCCTGCTTATTGAGAGAGTGTTTAATTTAATTTAGGAACGTAACTCAGTGGCTGTACAATACCTGAATACTATTTGCTTCCCTCCTTAAAGGGATACCACATGATATTGGGGTCTTTCTGGACAACAAACACGACTGGGACGATGATCCCTCCCAGAGCGACTGTTCCACTGGGAAAGTAAGATGATATTGCTATAGTAGTCTCCTGCCCAGTATAGCTGCAATGTGAGAGAAGATGTGGGAAATGGCCCATTTCAACCTCTGATCTGGATGATTTCAGGGGAGAGCTGTTGTAGAAATGCACAACGAGTAACTACTCCCATAAATTCAGTCACTGCGAATTTATGAAAGGTTTTTTAAATTTATCTGAGCTACATCAACACCTTTATGAACTAGCTAGGGTAGGAAAAGTAGGGCTGGAAACTGCCTTTATTTAAAAATGTCAAATAGCATGTCTTCAAAGTCATGCCGGTGGCTGTCCAGGAGGGAGCTTTGTAGCTAGCAACTGAGGTTGTGTGCTCCACTCTGCCGTCTACCAGTGCAGTGACCTTGAGCTCCCTGCAGCCTCTCTGAGCCTTGGTTTCCTCATTTGTAATTGAGGGAGGATCACTTTATTCATTTGTCTTCAAAAGTTGTTAGGTAGGCCAGGTAACAAGAGGGGTTGAGAGTGGTTGGGGGACTTGAAAGCACCGGATATACTAGGGGCCTTCCGAGGTGGTCTTCCCAATAAACCCAGAGAGTTTAAAAAGAAAGAAGGAAGTATGGTACTGGCATTAGGATAGACATGTGAATCAGTGGAATAGAATTGAGAGCCCAGAAATAAATACACACACGTATGGTCACCGACTTTCAGCAAGAGTGCCAAGACTACTCGATGGGAAAAGAACAGTACTTTCAACAAATAATACTGCAACAACCGGATATCCACAAGCAGAAGTATGCAGTCGCACCCCTACCTCACACCGTATGTGAAAGGTACCTCAACGTAGACCACGGGCCTCCACGTGAGAGCGAAAACTATAAAACTCTTAGAAGAAAACAGTGGCAAACCTTCATGGTCTTGGATTTGACAACAGTTTCTTCAATATGGCACCAAGAGCACAAGTAACAAAAGAAAAAAATAGATAAATTAGACTTCATTGAAGCGAAAAGCATTTGTGTTTCAAAAGAAACCATCCAGAAAGTGGAAATATGATCCAGGGGATGGGAGAAAACTTTTACAAATTATTTCTCTATAGTGGGGTCGAATCCAAAATATGTATTCTTACAACTCCTCAACACAAAGACACATAACTCAGTTTTCAACAGTGAGCAAAGGATCCAAATAGACACTGCTCCAAAGATAATATGCAAATGGCCAGTGAGCTAATGAAAATATGGTCACCATCATTAGTCATCAAGAAGTACAAATCCAAGCCATCACAATGAGGTACCACTTCACACCACTAGGATGGGGAGAATCAAAAGGACAATTAACAGTTGTTGGAGAGGATGTGGAGCCATTGGAAGCCTCATACACTGCAGGTGGGAATGAAAAATGGTGCAGCCACTTTGGGAAACGGTTTGGCAGTTCTTCCAAATGCCAAGCATAGGGTTACCATATGATCCAGCAATTCAACCAGTGTGTAGCCAAGAAAAATGAAAACATGGGTCCACACAAAAACTTGCACATGAGTGATCTTGAAGTATTATTCACTAAAAGATAGAAACAACCCAAATGACCACTGAAGGATGAATGGATAAACAAAGTGTGGTGTGTGTATATATAAACAATGATGTAATGATTCATGTTATAACATGGGTGAACCTTGAAAAAGTGATGTTGGTGGAAGAAACCAGACCCAAAATACCCCATATTGTAGGATTGCACTTTGATGAAATGTCCAGAATAGGCAAATCTATAGAGAAAGAAAGTAGAATGGTAGTTGCCCCAGGATAATCAGGAGGTAGAAATGGGGAATGGATGCTCATGGGTATGGGGTTTCTCTGGGGACTGGTGAAATGTTCTGGATTTAGATAGTGTGGTTGTACAGCTCTGTGAATACGCTAAAAAAAAATTGACTTGTACACTTTACATAGGTGAATTTTATTGTGTACACACTATCTCAATAAAGCTCTTAAAAGGGGCACCCGGGTGGCTCAGTGGGTTGGGCCTCTGCCTTCAGCTCAGGTCATGATCTCAGGGTCCTGAGATCGAGCCCCACACCGGTTCTCTACTCAGCAGGAAGCCTGCTTCCTCCTCTCTCTCTCTCTGCCTGCCTCTCTGCCTCTTGTGATCTCTGTCTCTCAAATAAATAAATAAAATCTTAAAAAAATAAAATAAAGCTGTTAAAAGAGAGAGAGAGAGAGCACAGGCAATGTTCTGTGTTGGGGGGCAGGGGTGAAAGGGATGAAGGTTCAGGATTGGGGAAGGGGAGCTTAGCTTAAGCGGGCTTCCGCCTGCAGCACAGAGACCAGGCAGGGCTTTCCTGGAGCTCCATTCCCTGTCTGAAAAGTTGCCAACCCTCTCATTTCCTGGCTCGGCTTTGTTCGCATGAGCCCCGTGGCTGAGGAAAGGCACGTGAGTGGTCTGCAGGTGTCCCTAGAAACACTGCCACTAGAAACATTAAGTATTTTACTCCCTCAGGGCCCCGACCAAGGCAAGGGTTAACAGTTGGAGAAGTGGCTGAGGCTCCATCTGGAAGTTTTTTTTTTTTTTTTAAGCTTACTTATTTATTTGACAGAGAAAGCATGAGTAGAGGGTAGGAGTAGAGGGAGAGGGAGAAGCAGACTCCCTGCTGAGCAGGGATCCTGATGTTGGCTCACTCCCAGGACCCCAAGATCATGACCTGAGCCCAAGGCAGATGTCTAACCAACTGAGCCACCCAGGAGCCCCTAGGAGGCAGTTTCTAGGGCAATTCCATTGCATGTTGCTCTCCTGCATACCCCAGCCTTTTTCCTGATGCTTTCTTCTGAGTGGAGAGGAAGGGTTTAGGAAGTCACTCTGGGAAAGGACCCACCCCAACAACGCCCATGAGTTTTTGGCAGTGACACAAAGAAGAGGTGGTAGTGTTTATCTTGGAAAGGACCCGTGTTCTTCCTTCCCTCATCTTTCTGGGACTTGGACAATTGCTTACCTCTGGCTCCCTGGGGGAAGCTTTGTTTCTAAAGTGGGACACAAGACCTTCTGTCCTAGGTGGAGGCTAACCCCTTGCAGGGTACAATCAATCACATCTGAGATGAACTACGGAGTCTAGGTTCTTGGTCCTCTTAGTTCAGATTACTGTGGAGGCTTAATTAATATTTTTAAACAACTGTAATAAAACACATATAACCAAATTTGCCATATTAGCCACTTTTAAGTCTATAGTTCACTAGTGTTAAGTACACTCACATTGTTGTATGACCGATCTCCAGAATTCTTTTCATCTTGAAAAACAAACTCTGTCCCCATTAAACAAGTTCCCATACCCATTTCCTCCAGCCCCTGGCAATGGCCATTCTTCTGTCTCCATGAATTTGACTACTTAGGGGCCTTAAATAAGTGGAATGATGTTATAGTTGTCCTTTTGTGGCTGCTTTCCTTCACTGAGCATCATGTCCTCCAGATTCATCCATGTTGTAGCATGTCTCAAAATTTCCTTCCTTTCTAAGGCTGAATAACTTTCCATTGTATGGATAGACCACACTCTGTGAGGCATTCATCCATTGTTGGACACTTGGGTGACTTCCATCTTCTGGCTATTGTGAACAATGCTGCTGTGAACATGGATATACAAATACCTCTTTGCAACTCTGCTTTCAATTCCTTTGGGTATATATCCATAAGTGGACTTGCTGGACCATATAGTCACTCTATGTTTAATTTTTTGAGGAGACACCATACTGTTTTCTACAGTGGCTGCACACTTCACACATTCCCACCAAGGGTGCACAAGGGTTCCCATTCTTCCATAGCCTCACCAACACTTGTGATTTTCTGTTTTTTGGGTTTTGTTTGTTTGATAGTAGCCATCCTAATGGGTGTGAGGTGGTATCACATTGTAGTTTTGATTTACATTTCCCTAATGATGGGTGGCAGAGATCCCCTTTTCATGTGATTATTGGCCCTTTGTATATCTTCTTTGGAGAAATATCAATTTCAGTTCTTTGCTGGGTTTTTAAAGAAGATTTATTTATTTATTTTTGAGACAGACAGAGGCAGAGGGAGAGGGAGAGAATCTCCAGCCGACTCCACACTGAGCACGGAGCCCTACACAGGGCTCAATGTGGGGCTTGATGTGGGGCTCGATCTCAGAACCCTGAGATCACAACCTGAGTGGAAACCAGGAGTCCAGCACTTAATGGACTGTGCCACCCAGGCACTCTCGTTGGTGTTTTTTCAAACTGAGTTATTTGATTTGTTGTTGTTGTTGTTGTTATTGAGTTGTAGGAGTTCTTTATACATTCTGTATATTCATCCTTCATCAGATATGTGATTTGCAAATATTCTCTCCCATTCCATAGGTTGCCTTTTCACTCTGTTGGTTGTGTCCTTTGATGCACAGAAGTTTTAAATTTTGATGTAGTCTAATCTCTTTTTACATTTGTTACGTAAGCTTTTGGTGTCATAGCCCATAAATCATTGCTAAATCTGATATCAAGAAGCCTTTCCCCAGTGTTTTCCTAAGAGTTTTATAGTTTTACCTCTTACATTTGGGTCTTTACTCCATTTTGAGTTAACTGTTTGTATATGTTGTCAGGTAAGCACCCAACTTTATCCTTTTGTACATGGATATCCAGTTTTCCCAACACAATTTATTGAAAAGATTATCGTTTCTCTATTGAATGGTCTTAGTGCCCTTATCAAAAATCATTTGACCATTTATGTAAGGGTTTATTCCTGACTTCTCTATTTTGTACCATTGGTCTATATTTTCTCTTTATATTAGTACCACACTGTTTTGTTTACTATAGCTATGTAATATGTTTTTAAATCAGAAAGTGTGACACCTGCAACATTTTTTCTTTTTTTCAAGATTGTTTTAGCTCTTTGGGGTCCCTAGACATGCCATATATATTTTAGGATGCATTTTTCTATTTCTGCAAAACAAACATCATTGGGATTTTGATAAAGATTGTATCAAATCTTTGAATCACTTTGGATAGTACTGGTATTTTAACAATATTAAATCTTTGAATCAATGAACATGGGATGTCTTTCTATTTATTTCTGTCTTCAACTGTTTTCAGCCATGTTTTATAGTTCTCAGTGTACAAATCTTTCACCTCCTTGGTTAAGTTTATTCTTAAGTATTTTATTCTTTTTGACTGATTAATCTAAATAACAAAATGTCATTCATGCTCAACAAATATTTGCTGACATTTGGGTTTTTTCCTCTTTCATTTCTTCCTTTCTCACATATTCTGTTTCAAGTTTAATGTTGGGTATCCAACTCTTTCAGAGTTTGCAAAATAGCATACTATGCACTTCAACATGAATCAGGCAGCCCCCTCAAAGTCAAAGATAAAGCTCTTTTTAAAAATCTGTTTTGAGTAAAACACACTCGAATGTATCATGAAACAGTTCCTCATAGGGCTTCCTTCCTCAAAAAATTTTTTAGTGTAAGACTGAGATTTAAAAAAACCTCATAATTGGCCAGAGAGGGTGGGCATCTTGTGAGTTGGTCTTTCTTTTCAGTTGCTTTGGTTTGATTTGTGATATGACTTGAACCTGGGGCAATTTTCTCACCAGGCTGCTTGTAGACTAGACCTCAAAATCATCCCTAAACACCCTACATTTATCTAATGATGAGGGATACAAACAAGGCTGGCCCTTGGAAACCCTGTGATGTCATAACAATAATCTCTGCATGTCTAGCCTCTGTGTCCAAGAGGCCCTGGGACCAAAAAAAAAAAAAAAAAAAAAAAAATCTGTGTTTCTCTTTTATGTGTTTTCACATTCCACTACTTGGATGGAACTTCTACAGCACCTGGGAAAATAGACCCTGCTGACCAGCAGGACCTCTCCAAAGAGGTCCCAAACTCAACACTGAGCTTTATGAGAAAGTAGAAGGCAAACACCAGCAAGAAGCAAGAGCGCTCTCCTCTGCTGTGAACAGAGTCCAGCTTGACCCTTGGGTGTTCTGGAGCCCCTCCATGTGTGTGCTCATAGGTCACAGAGAGACGATGGGGGGAACTTCTGGTTTTTAGAGTCTACAAGTGTCATGCTCCCTCTGTTCAGACTCACCTCCCAGGTAAGTACTCCCCTTTTCACCCCCATGGGGCTTGGCCACCATCTTCTTCCAGTGGGGCTTTTCCGTAGCCCCAACCAATCTCTTGCCTTGTAGCACACCCTCGGTATGTGTAGGGTAAGCCTTACCACCTTCTCCCATTCAAAAACCAGGGCCTCTTAAAAACAACCAAGCAAACAACCAAACACAAACAGACTGACAATTCTGGGCTTACCGGAAACTTACCAGAGGCTACTCACCCTCCTGCCCACACGCCTCTAAACCTCAGCTTTATAGAAGTATAACCTATCCACAATGAAATTTACTCATTTCATGTTTAGAGTTTAATGAGTTTGGGCAGCTGTATACCATCATGTAATCACCGTCACAAAGTATAGAACATTCCCCTCACCCCTAAAACTTCCCTCTTGCCCCTTTGCAGTCAATTCCCTTCCCACATCTCTGGTTCCAGACAACCACAAATCTGCTCTCTATCACTGTAGCTTTGCCTTTTTCCAAATGTAATATAAATGGAATCATACAGTGTATAATATTTTGTATATTATTTATTTCATTCAACATATGGTTATGGGGGCTCATTCATGCGGGAGTGTGTATCAGTGGTCCTTCCTTTGTATTGCTTAGTAGTATTCCATTATCTGTGCATATCACTGTTTTGCCGTTCAGCAGCTGATGGGAATTTGAATTGTTTATCTATTTGACTACTATTTTAAAAGGCTGCTCTGCATATTTGTATACAATTTGTATACAATTGTATGTCTTTTTGAGAGCATACACTGCCATGTCTCTTGGATAAATAGCTAAGAGTGGTATTTCTGGGTCCTGTGTACTTTTAACTTTATAAATCACTGTGAAACTGTTTTCCAAAGTGGTTGTATCGTTCTTCTCAGGCTACTTTTTAAATAAAGAGTGGGAAGGAAAGAAATGAAGAAAAGGGGAGGGAGGGAGGGTAGGCATGAGGAGGAGGGAGGTGGAGCCACTTACAATAAGCCTATAAAATTAGGTACTGAAATCCCCATTTCCCGGAGGAGGAAACTGAGGTTTAGAGAGATGTACTTCCCCAAAGCCACATACCTAACAAACATGGAAGAGCTGGGAAGTTCAGGGGCTTTCTCCCACCTTCTCCCACCTCTCTTCCCACTGGCCAGCCTGGCATCTTAGGAACACTGCTGCCTTGACATTCTAGACCACCTTCACCTGGATCCTTACTATGCTAGGACACAGCGACCATGAGAACTGGCATTTGACTCCTTTTTTCAGAGGCAGTAGCTAATGATTAGAAGTAACTTTCTCAAGACCAACAGTTTGCTCCTCCTGACAAGGATGCCCCTTCCCTTCCTCCACTCTGGGCTCAGTGTAATGAACCTGCTAGAACAAGGTGGTGGCAGTCCCCAGCCTACAACAGGGGTGGGGACTGGTAGGGTAGAGCATCAGCACAGGGCCGCGTGTGAGGATGCTGAAGGAGAGAAGCAGGAAGCAAAACTTTGCCTTTCTCAGGCCTGCTTCTTACCCAGGAGGCTGGGAGTGGGGGGCGCAGGTATGCCTGGCCGGGCCATGGATGTAGATTCCTGCTGGTCCTGTCTGCTCCACTTGCCCAGATTTGGGAGAACAGGCTGAAGCCCCAGGGACAGGAGGTATCTTTGGCCTAGGTCTTAGCCAAAGCTGGGGGACCTTGGGGAGGGGGAAATGGGTGCAGGATGTCCTACCCAGGAAGGTTACTGAAGAAGCAGCATTATGTCCCGTCTCTTGCTGCCCCCTTCCTATTGTCCTGGAACCAGCCACCCCCCAAAAGACCCCCATGCCTTTGGTGTATGCGCATGTGCCCGTGTGTGTGTGTGTGTGTGTGTGTGTGTGTGTGTGTGTGTGTAAAATGCAGGGAAGCCTGGAGAACCCACAAACAGATACTCACACTCATACTTCGAACTCAGGCACTGGAGTGGTGGTGTCAGTTAAGTGACTGACTCTTGATTTCAGCTCAGGTCCTGATGATCTCGGGGTCCTCGGATCCGTCCTCGTGTTGGGCTGTGCCCTTGGTGTAGAGCCTGCTGGAGATTCCCTCTCCCTCTGCCCTCCTGCTCGTGCTCTCTTTCTCTCTCTCTCAAATATGTAACTCAATATTTTCTCAAAAGGTTGGGGGCTAAGTGCCTGGGTGGCTCAGCTGGTGAAGCGTCCAAATCTTGATTTCAGCCCAGGTCCTGGCCCTGACATGTGCTCCCTCTCTCAATAAATAAATAAATAAATAAAATCTTAAAACAACAAACCACAATACCACAACCTCCTCCATAGCAAAGTGGTCAAAGAGCTACCCCCCTTCCTTCAGCTGATTGTCACACCCACAGCGCAAGGCAGGGGTCACTGTCTGCGTTCCACAGGCCAGACACTGGCATTCTCACTGGACTTCTCTGCCTGAGCTGTGTCCTTCAGAGCTGGAGCTGGGGTAACCTCCTTAGGCTGAGCAATGTCCTTGCTCTGAGGTCCCTGTTGAGCAGAGGGCTTCAGCCTCATCCTTGAGTACCGTGCCTACTGTAGGCAAGCTCTCCCCGGTCCGGCGGCTGCCCTCTTTCCATCCGCCTCTCCCCCGGTTCCAGGACTCACAGATCATCAGTCAGGAGCCCAGCAGGGAGCTGCTCTCGCATGCAATTCATACAATCAAGAAGCATTTACTGAGTGCTTTTTGTAATCCAGTACAGCAATGAATGTGATTCAAAGGAGTTCACAGTCTGGGGAGGGGAGTTGGCAAGGCCACATGTAAGCAAATGATCACATCAGTGCGATGAGAAGGGCTCTGGGAGGGCTAATTTTTCCTGGCCCAGGAACAAGTGCTCTTCTGCTGCCCTTCCAGGAGTTTGGCCAACCCAGCAGAAAGAAACAGCAAAAGCGCAGGGGGCTGGAAGGAGGAAAGAACATGGTGCATCCAGAGAACAGAAAGAAGGTTTCTGTGATTAGACCAGAATTTGGAGCAAGGAGAGAGAAGAGGCACATTGGGAGAGTAGGAGGGTTGGACTCTGAAGGGCCTTATTACTCACGTAAGTCTGGACTCTGCAGTAAGTTTAGTGCGTGTGTGTATGTGTGTGTATTGTGTGTATACATATAGTGATATATAGTTGTATATAAATATGAATACACACACTAGTATCAGGTAAAACATTGTTTTTAGATGCTGGGGTACTAACTAAAGAGCAAAAAGATGTTTAAGTGCTCCTATTTACCATCGTTTACTTGAACTGTTTGTGTGTGTGTGTGTTTGTGCATCTATCTATCTATCTATCTATAAATTAATGTGCAGCCCAAGGAATATCACACCTATTCTTCTCTGTCACGTTAAGCTTGTTTTATTTCATTACACACGGAATTCTCTTCCTGAAGTTGTCTTCCTTCTGGGTTTTTTCCCCCCTTTTCCTTTCTTTTTACTGTGTTAACGGTCGTCTGCCCCCAAACCTCAAAAAAACAGAAGGGACTAAGTCCTGAAATGTTTTCTTTCACTAAGTCTCAAGAGAGTTCTTGGAAAGATGCTGACGCAGCACGAGATACACCTCAGCGGCTCGTTCGCTTCGCGAATTGTGGATTCCGCGCCCGCGTCAGTGCCACCCCTTCTTTTTTCCCCTAATGGTATCTCAGCACCCGGTAACAGCTCCATTTAGTGACATCTGCTGAAGTTTCATCCAGAGAGGTTTTCCCCGTGGATTTCCCCATTACTGAAGGAAAACAAGGGGACCCCGAGGAGTCCTGGGACTACGCTTCCTAGCGGCCTCCGTCGGGCTCCTACGCCAACTTCCCTCGCAGGGACGGCTCCTTAGCGTCTGCGCCCGGCCCCCTGGCATCGCATTTAGAACTACAACTTCCAGATGCCTTCACGCGCCGGACCTTTCAAAGAGGGCTTCCCAGCAGCCTCCAGGGTGAAGAGCCCCGCCCCTCGGAACGCCCGCAGAGGCTTTCCCGGCGCCTTCCGCCCGTCTCACCCATGTCACGTGGCGCACCCTCGCCAACCGGCGCGCGGAGGAGGGCGGCGGGCGGTGGCCAGAGGCGGGGAGGCCGCAGGGGGCGGGCCCTGAAGGGGGCGGAGCGGGGCCCGGGAGCCGAGCAGCCTGGCAACGGCGGTGGCGCCGGGACCCCGAGGTGGGTGCGCGCTCGCGGCAGGCCTGGCTCAGAGACGGCCGCTGCGGGGACCTGCGGTGGGGGGCCGGGAAGAGGAAGTTGGGACTCCCTGGGCTGACGGGGCCAGCGGGTCCTCGCCATACCCGCGGGTGTAGATGGCGGGGGTGTGTGTGTGGGGGGGGGGGGGAGGTTCGCCCGAGCGCCTCGCTGTCCCTGCCGGCTAGGGCTGAGTGAGGCCGGGGAGCTGCAGGCATGTGTCTCCCGCTTCCTCCTGTTCCCTCCGCCCAGGGTCCCGGGCCGGCGACGGGCGAAGGTCGGGGCTGGGATCGGGCCCGAGCGGGGGACTCTGGGGGCGTCGCGGCCGCTCCCCGGACTTTGCTTCCCTGTCCTGGGGCGGGAGCGGGCTGAGCTGCCGTCCTGCCTCCCCGGCGACGCGCCGCGGCTGGTCCGTGCCTTGGCCCTCCGCCTGGGGTGGGTGCCCGTCGCATCCCCGTGGGTCCTGCGGAGCGGCCGCAGCCTGCCTCTGGCCGGGAAGCCCCATGGGGTCTCTCTAACAGAGTTTCAGTGTCACGCACGGGAGGTTTATCTGTTTTTGCAACAGTTGAGAGGCGATCTGAGAGGGAACGGTTAGTTCCCTGATACGCAGTCGGAAGTGTGAACAGGCAGGAGCAAGCGCCCTTTGCCGGGTTGCCTCCCTTAACTGTCTTTTGCTGTGCTCAGGAAGTGAAAACTAATTTTAGTTTTTGCCTAAGCAAATATGAAATAAATCTGCTGTAAAGATTATATTGCGTGCTTTATAGACGCATACAAAGTATGAGGTGGAGTGACTTGTGACTGGTTTTTAAATAGACATAATAGACCTTCACAAGAATGAAATCATGGCATATTAGAATTGACTTGGACCTTGAAGTTCATAGTAGTTCGTTTCCAGAATGGGGAAACTGAGGCCCAGAGAGTGTAACCCTGTATGATATTATAATAATAGGACCCAGGATTTGGGCAACCTAATGGCAAAGCTTATATCATGAGTCAGGTCTCTGGGGAGTATCTTGGCTTCTGTGGAACCCGGGCACTTTTTAATTTTTTTATTTATTTTATTACAGCTTAGTTTTGTTCCTTGTGAAGTCTCCACCTTAGAGCCTTGAGAATAAGCCATTGATTTTGCTGTAGTTCAAACTATTTTGAATTTCCTTCAAAACCAGTTTACCAGCCAAATAAGACAGGTTTGTTAGTTTATAGACACATTTTGCTTTCATCTGACATATATTTTGGGCACAATCACTTATTACCAGATTTGACTCAATGACTTTTGGCTGTTTCATAAAACCAAATGTATCCTTGAGAGATGCTGCACCATGGAGTAGATTTCAGCCACTGAACGTAGAGAAGATTCGTTGGGTCTTTTAGATTCTAGTTATTAAATGCTATTAAACAATTGGGTCTCCTTACCTTAAAGTTCTAACATATATTGACCAAGTTGTCAGCATCTTCATTTACCCTTTAAACCCAGAATGCCCATAGTGTGCCTGCAGCGTCCCAAGTACGGTGAAGATAGCAAATAGCACCACTAAGTCCCTGCCTTACAGAACTTATGTGTGGGGAAGCAGACAACACTTACAACAATAAAAAAGCAATGATATATTTTCCAGTAGACATGAGTGCTATGCAGAAAAATAGTCACTAAATGCAATAAAAAAATAAAAATAAATGTCAATAAAACAGGCTGGCATGTTTGAGACTGACTTAGGAATTACACTGAATTGTTAGTTTTAGAGTGTCAGCTGCTGCTCCATTAAAGCAAATAATGAAATCCAAAAGTAAATCTGTCTAAATCAAAGAGGTTCTATGGAGTCATTGCTTCTCCAGTGATTGCCTCTTGGATTATAAATTCACCCCAGCCTCATTTTTGCATTTTTTCTTTTACATGCAAACAGTAAGTGCTTTCTGACACCTAGGGAGGTGACCTTCCAATCACTCCCTGTCTCAGTAGTTCCCTTACTCTTGCTAAAAAGACAGCTCTGCTGAGGTTTGTATTCCTTGTTGATTTCATGCCAGTGTCTGCCTGCCTCAGGCTACCTTACACAGGGATTTTTCTTCCTGCACTCTGGTGTATACTGAGAACCTACCACCTGAAACCGTGGTCATTCTTTGGGGTGTACGGTTTGTAAAGAGACAAGTTTATTTGATGTTAGCAGTAGCGTAAAGAAGCATTCAACTTTTTAAAAACTAAAGGCCTAGTCAAATGGCATGCATGATGGCTTACTGTGAAAGTTCGCCTGTTTAGTACCTTTTCAGTTCTCTCATGCTGTATGTCCAATGGCTTCAAAGCAAATTTTTTACATTTTTACAGGTTTTGAAAAATGACTAAAGTTATTAAAAAATACTCAAATATTCTTTGTTCCAAAATGAAAGGAGGACTAACAAAATGTAGCTACTTTAAAAACCACTGAAAGAACATGTGGTTCTTGCTCTCATTAAGGGCTCCAAAATCAAGAGAAAAGGAGAGTGTCTTCAAGGCTTAGTAGGCGACATTCTGAACTGGTGGCCAAAGGATTTCAAAGGCCAGAGTTTTTTTTGTTATTTCTACAGTTTTTTTTTTCATTTTATAGAAGAATAAGAGGTTGCTTTCATTATTCTTTAGTAATTTCCCTTCCCTGCATCTGACCTCTTTGAAGTTCTGCTTTATTTTCTAGTTTCTCAGTTCATTATTCTTTTTTGGCAGATGGGGGAGGGACAGGGGCTGCTATTTGCGTGTAAGGTGTTGACTCTGGATTTGAGTCCTGGCTCTAATATTACCTGTGTGACTTTGGGTGAGTTACTTACCCCTGTGCCTCAGTGTCCTTACCTGTAACATGAGAATAATAACACAAACAGCACCGGCCTCAAAGCGATGTTGGCCAGACTGAATGATAATCTATTCCAAGCGCTTAGAAATAGTGTCGTGCACATAGTAGGCACTCAAGAAAAGTTAACTGTTACTGACTAGAACTGCATGGAACTCCCTTGTTTGCTTTTAGAGACTGATTGATTTATTTGAGAGAAAGACCGAGAAAGCAAATGGGGGAAGGGGCAGAGGGACGGGGAAAGAGAGAGAGAATCCTGGGCAGACTCCCTGCTCAGCGTGGAGCCCGACACCAGGCTCCATCCCAGGACTCTGAGATCACCTGAGCCAAAATCAGGAGTCCTGTGCTTCACCGACTGAGTCATCCAGGGACCCCTCCCATTGTTTGCTTTTAAAGAAAAAGAAATGATTTTAGACGTGTCCTAATACACTTTTGGATGTCCAGTAAGTGTGATTTTTTTTTTCTAGCCATTTCTCTGCATTTCAAGGTTGACTCGAGCTTTTAGTTTCAGGTGACATTGGCAGCAGTGCCCACAGTTCCCGCAGTGTTAAGTTCCTTTTGCTATTTGGACTCAGAAATTACTTGAGGCCATATTTTGTTTGTTTCTACAAACATGACTAGAGCAATAAAGGCCTTCTTCTAGTTCCTCTGCTTTGAAAGCAGGAGGGTACCAGGAGACCCAGCAGAGAGTTGGTCAAGTGAGACCCAGTTGCTCCCCTATAGTTGGAGGACAGTTTTTCATGTTAAATGTTTACAATGTAGTCTTCCACCTGAGCACCTGGACAATCTCATTCTTTTCTTTTTAAGAATGCAGCCAGCACCTCTTTAGAATACTGGCACCGTGCACTAGCACTTTCTTTCTGTTTCTGTCTGAGGAGCAAGGAATCATTAAGGAGCCCTTGGTTGGTGTGAGGTGGCTGAAAGCTTCCTGAGTTTGGATTCCGGACGCCAGGTTCGAGTCCCATTTCTGCCCCTTCTTAACTCTGTGACGTTGGATAAGTCATTTTACTTCACCCCTGCTGCCTCTCCCATTTGTAAGACAGAGCAGTGAGCCCTGCCAAGCTCCCAGAACTTTCCAGAGAATCGAATACACATCAGTGCCCCTTTGTAGGCTGGGCAGCGTTATTATTATTACATTCGTGTAATAATTATTACATGAATTATATAGGCCGTTGCTGTTGGGAGAACTGGTGTAAGAGAGCAGAGTCCTTCCTGTTCTTGGTCTTCCTCCCCCATAGCTGTAGGTGTGGCCTCTCTGCCTTGCTTTCCCTCTTCTGTCAGCCTGGAAGTATGCAAGTGTTTGATTGCCTCTGTCAGATGCGCCTGGAGCCATTGGTTCTTATGAGCTTCCATTTTATTGATTCTTAAAATGTAATACTGCATAACCAGCCGTCACAGGGCGACAGCAAGGCAATCTCTGTACCAAGGAATATTGCCAGCCTTTTTCTGAACCGTTTCAGAATGAAAATCTTTCCTTTTTCGAATCAGCACCTTACATTAGCTCCTTAATGCAGCCTGAGGCCCTGCCAATCTCCTCCGTCCGTATTAGACTGGATACTCTCACTCAGGGGCTTAGGATGGGAACACACGCAAGGCCTTGATTGCTCTCCAGGCCTCTGCTGCCTTTCACATTCCAACAGAACCGAGTGCTCTTTTCTTGTTATTTGGAGTTGTTTGTTCGTTCAGTATTGCCCTGCCTCCACTCTTTGTCTTGATATGTTATACCTGCAGATTTCAGTCTTGCTTGTTTCATCTTCCAAGCTTGTGCAAAAGGGGGCTGAGGTTGGAGACGTTTTTGTCCTGGGCAAGTAAAGCCTAACTTGGCCCTCCCTCCACAGCAGACATTGAGTAAATGCTCTTTGACTTGAACTGGACAGGAGGTGATATAGTTCAGAGTTGATTGGATGTGTTCATTTCAACAAATTCGGTTGTATGTACAGAGACCATATCCCCTGACTGCCAGATGAAACGTAGCTCTCACTCAGCCTTGTTGTGGTCAATTAGCAAATGAGCAAGAAAGTTCTTGGAGTCCAGTGATGGGAGAGGTCTCACACGTTGCCTTCCCAACCTCTGGCTTTTTGGACTATTGTCATGCGCACTTTTAGAATAGGTTCATTTTTGCTTTGCTTGTTGGTGTTTTTGGGGGCGGGAAGAAGTGAGGGAAGTTGAAGGGTAATCATTGGAAGTAAAAATAAAAGTAACTGGTTTGTAACTCATTCTGTCCTTATTCCCTTGAGGACAGACCTTGACAATGCAGTGATGTCCTTTGTTTAGCTTGTGTTAATTGTTATATATTGATATCATGTCCTTGGGCTTTCCGAGAAGGAAGCATTGTTGCCAGAGCCTCTTAAAACAGAACAAGCTGGGGACGCCTGGGTGGCTCAGTGGGTTAAGGCCTCTGCTTTCGGCTCAGGTCATGATCCCAGGATCCTGGGATGGAGCCCCACATCGGGGGCTCTGCTCAGCAGGGAGCCTGCTCCCACCCCCCCCTCCCCCGTCTCTCTGCCTACTTGTGATCTCTCTCTGTCAAATAAATAAATAAAATCTTAAAAAAAAACCAAAAAACAGAACAAGCTGCTGCGTCCTAGGAAGGAATGGGCTGCTACGTCCTGGCGCTATGCATTCCCCTTCAGGGGAGCTCTTGAGGCAGAGTTGGTCGTGAAGGGGATTTGTGGCATTAGATGGTGGCACCCGAAATGCCCTCATCTAACCCTTAAGTTCCTCCATAGCCCTGAGATGACTTAGGTGGGGAATCAGGAGAACAGGGACTGTGCTGTCAGGGTTCATTCCAGCAGTCTGGGAACCAGCCTGAGCTGGTTTTGTTTTTCTTTTTGTTTTGCAAAAAGAAGAAATGCACCTCCAGGGAAGCAACCCCCAGCCTTGGCTTGTCAGTAGTGCTGGTGGGTCACAGTGACAAGCAAGATCCACACTTAGTTTCAGGGAGACCCAAGGAGTACACTACCATCGACACTAGTTAGGTGGCGGGCAGGATACGTGAAACTTCAGTGAACACTCCGTTTTGAGCTTTCTGGTCCTGACGTGTTCCATGCACACACGGATGCTTCCATATCTGAGAGAGAAAGGGAGTCCCTCGATGGATGGCAAATGGAGCTGGCCCTCACCTCTTTGGAGTTCCTGCTGGGAGCAGAACAGCTGAGCTTTTAAAGTTGAGGCCAAGTAAACCCTGCTGGCCATTTCCTTTCTTTGCTATTATCAGCTCTGACATGATACGGTCATGTCTCCAGAGGTCCCCATCACTTGTATGCCTTGTTGCTGATTTTCCTGATGCTCCTGGCTTTCCTCAGCTCCTGGGAGCTTAGGGAGAAGTGCAGAATATGAGGCCACTCAGATCTGCCCAGCCAAGATTCAGTGTTTTAATGACATCCTTAGGTGATCTGTACATAAATTAAAGTTTGAGAAGGCTGGCTTAAGTAGTAGTTCACATCCTGGCTTCCCCACGATCCTTCGAGACCTTGTGGTCCCTTCGAAAGATAATTCGAGCCACATGTGTAACCCATGTTCCTAGTAGTCTCATAATAGAGAAACAGATGAAGTCAATTTTTATAATATGTTTAACCTAGTATATCCAACATATTGTCATCTCAACATGCACATCAGTGTAATGATTAGTGAGAGGTCTCCCCCTGCCTTTTTGTGCGAAGTTGTCAACATCTGTCACGAACTTTACATTGACAGCACCCCCTACGTTGGACTAGCCGTAGTTCAAGTGTTCAGGGGCCATGTGGACTAGCGGCCCCATGTTGGACAGTGCAGCTTTGAAAATACATCCTGGCCTCGATCTGCTGCTGATGTCATCAGATTTGCTGTCAGCGCTTGGAGAGCAGTGAGAGGCGGGGTTTGCCTCAGTAGTAACTTGTGTTAACGACCCACGTAGCCTGTGGCAGACCTTTGCCCGTTGCGATTATGTGTGTCCCATTTGAATCTGCACAATATGCATACGTCACTGAAGACCGTGGCTTCCCCGTTCCAGTTTGAAGAATGAAGAACTCGCCAGCGGCGTGGGTGTGCAAGGCAGGCTCTTTTCTTGGTGTCTCTTCAGAGAACTCGAGGATCAGGGCCTTCTTCTCTGGCTCACCCCAGGAGGGTGCGGAGTCCTTAAATAGAAGTTTCCATGTGCTGGAATACTGCAGGTCAGCGGCTGGCCACAACGGCCGCTCAACAGAATC